>NW_010266291.1:67155-78688 GCF_000690775.1 Eurypyga helias
GTGAATCACTGCCTCCACCTAGTGCTGCCTGACCGAAATTCGACTTTTAAACCCTCAGCGGCGGGGGACACGGCAATCAGGAGATTCTATAATGACATGAATCTTTTTTTTTGCATACATATAGTTACTATAATCTCAGTCATTAATTCATTATAGTTTAAAATATGTCAGCTTTTAATTTGTAACAGCTTTTAAACTGGCTATAACAATTCATCAGGTGTTGAAATTTGCCATCCTTGTAGGGTTTCCTGCTAACACCTTTTATGTTCACTAATATGTGCATTGTTATTAACTGATATAACCCCTAATAACACAGAAAACTTGGCAGAAACTTCACAGCACCATGGGGTACGCTCATTGCTATTGACTGGTTCGAGAGCCGCTTTCTAGTGCCCTTACAAACAGAAGGAACATGAAGATAACAAACGTACAGCTGACGAAGTATGTAAATCAGTGAGTGCCTGATAGGTTATAGGCAGGGTTCTGTGTCAGGGAGCAGGGCTCAAATTCCTGCAAGGAATTAAAACTGCCACGATTGCTGACACTACAGCAGCTTCCCAACAGTGAAACAAATAGCTTCTCTTTTTTTACGTCATCTTTTACTCCAATACCAGGTTAGAAAATGATTGCAAATTCAGTGTTGTCTATGTTACCTCCTTCACCTACCTGAGAACCTTCAAACCTGAAAGAAAATTGGTGTGAAACAGCATTCATTCCTATGAATAAAGCACCTGCAAAGCATAACGTTGGCTTTATTCTTGGTTTAAGAGATAATTGCTTTGCAATAATACAAGAATCAGTAGAAATATGAAGACAAACAGTGACTTCAACCTCCAACATGTTTTAGGCTTTTAGACACTTACTATAAATTCCTACTACAAATTTCAGTCTTGGCTGCATATACTGACCCTAGCACAAGTAATTAGCTTGTTGCCTCTTAAAGAATTTGAGGTGCATACAAGTGTGACGGATGGACTTGTGTGAATTTCTGTGCCTTGATACTTACCCCAACAAACTCTACTATCCAGAGTCAGAGAGGACTAGGAGCTGCTATAGAATGTTAGAGTGCTTTAAAACGCTCAAAATCAGACTAAGCTTCATGGGTTTTTTGGGGGGTATATTGTAAATTTGTGGGGGTTTTTTGGATTGTGAAATATGTAACAATGAGGACAACTCATCATTGTAATCATTATCTAACCCACCTTTAACTCTTTGGAAAATTTTAAACCCATGTTTTTTCTGGTTATGAACTGCAACTGCTTATCTAATCTTATCAAATTAGATATTGTCACATCTCGTAGTTTTGTAGGACAGCTTCGGAGCTTTATTAATAATTTAAATCAAGATTAAGGTCATAAATTTTGGCTATGAGTTACATTAGGTAGCTTAAATAAAGCAAGACAAATAGTAATGCTTTTTCTCATTTCAACCAGACTTTCAGCATTGTTTAGGTCAAGTTTTACTTGTTGTTGTATAAAATGTATGTATTAATTGGAAAGCTTTTGTCCTTATGTTACCCAGACATTGGAAAAAAAAAAATTTGGGACAACTCTGTTTTGCCCAGTCTGAGTTATGACTCATCAGGAATATGTAATATAAGCCTCATATTAGTTACTTTTCCTACATCTTCCACCAAAAGACAGTTATAATAGTAAACCCAACACAAACATAAACTAAAACTTGACATAGTAGTTTCAAATAATTAAAATAATTTGCAAAGTTCATTTAAATCTTTGAGTTTCCCTGTACTGTCAGGCGGACCTTTGGATTGCTCCAAGACATCAGCACTAGTGCTGTCAGGTCACGCTGTGTGGATTAGTCTTCATTTTGTCTGGGCTGAGGACGCAGCTGTTTAATCCTATTGCAATTCTTTCTAGTCTCCTGGAATGAAACAACTAGGGCAGAGACCCTTATAGTCCCCTTTTGGGATTTGAGGAAAGTGCCACTTATTTTCCACAGTGTGGGATAATAACCACAGGACTGTCTTCTAACCATCTTTGTGACCACTGTTTCCTATTGTAAAAATGTACAACATCAAGGTTTGGGCAGTGTCCAACAGAGCCTAGCTCTCTGCCTTTCTCTGTGCTGGAAACTGAGGTATATAAATTAAAGTCCTCTATCAGGAGTTAGACAAGGCCTTTCACTGCTGTGGCCTGAGTGTCAGAAATCCTTACCTACGCGCCCAACAGCATCTGGTACGTACATGGCTGTATATAGGCTTTGTGAACATCCCTTGACCCCCTCATGCCATGCGAATGTCAAAGCAAGTGTATGGGATCTTCGTGAGGGGTTTTTTTATATTTGCTGACAAAAAGAACTTTAATTGATATTTCCCTGAGATTCTGCACTTCAGGTTGTCTTTTACTTGAAATGTGAGATAATGTTACAATAACATGATGAATAGACTGCCATTCTGTGTTTATTTCTCGTTGTCTTTCTCATACTTTCTTTGAAAACTTTCAATGTGTGCTATCACGGATAAATTATACTGTGAATTGGAGATTTTACAATTCCTCAGCATTTGACTGAATCTCCTATATATCTATATTATATTTCAATGAAGGAAAGTGAGACTCTAAAAGCCTGTAGAATTTCACAGAATCTTATGGAAGATAAGGAAACCTCTCAATGAACAAATAACATATATCTCAAAATACGCCTCAACTTCAGCTTTAATTCCAGGGGTTTCAAAGGGAACCAGGATGAGTAACTCAGGTACATCTAGCATTCCATGAACTTTCATGAACCTGAGATCGATCTACTGAAGAATCTCAAGAGGAAGTTTAATATGCTGAATCTGTGTAGTTGACATCCTGAGGCAATTCTGGCAGAATATTCTGTTATGTCGTTTAAGTGATAAATCAAATGTAAATTTGAGTATATATGTGAACTGAGCATTCTTCAGTGAGATTTCCAGATCAGTTTGATATTTGCGTATCTAAGAAAGTGGGAGGTGTCCCTTTTAAATAGGCACAGTAGTGAAGTACGTTATGATATTGTTAAATTGTTATTAGTGGTACCTCAAGCTGATAATGCAGACCAGCTAATAATTTTCTTTACTATGCAATTTAATATTTGCTATTCAACACTTATTTTAACAGTTGCTATTTAACACATTAACACTTATTTTAATATGTTATGTATTTTTACATCTCAATAGTCCATATGATCAAGAAGCTATTTAAAGTGAGACTCAGAAATCAAAGCTCAGATGGTAGACCTAGATCAAAATGTGATGGTGTTCTGGCAAGCAAGTTGGATTGCACATGATTGGCTGCAGACTCAGGGTATTATTACAGTTCAGGGTATGTTTTTGAACTACCTGTGAAAAGTAGTGTCTGAACACCTACTTCAGCATGTAATGCAGACTTAAAGCCTCTGAATCCAGACTTTCAACTTGCCCACCTGCAGTTTCACAATGCATCTGGTGAAAGAATGGAAGAAATTTTACAGTAACTATTTAATAATCATCTTCAATTGTAACTTTGTAATTGTAAAAGGCTTAACTGTATTTTTTGAGATGGTCATGAAGGGAGATGGATGAGGGGACAGCCTAACTGACCAGCAGACTCATTCCAAAGTAGGGAATCCCTTGTAGAACAAGGTAACATACAGGTTTCCCATCCTTCCAAATGGAGAATTTAATGAAGTAAGTGTAACGCACGAAGAAATAGCATTTATGGTGGTTTGTTTCGTTTATGCTGTATCTAACAAAGTGGAGTCGGTTTAATTTGCCGTGCAGACATATAGTGTGAAGGTTGCCATTTGAAAGACAATACGTGCCTTTCACAGACCAACAGTCTGTGGTTTTGATAAATCACAAGAAATATAATGAAGCTTTGGGATTTGCTCTTTTGACCTTTAACGCTGAAACACCAAGTTTTCAGACCTTGCTGTGTCCCTAACAGCATGGTACTGAGTGTTTAGCTTTTCAGAGAAACTTTTTCAATTGTTTATTTTGCAGGCTTTCACCTGTAAGTCAGATAAAGTCACCAATAAGAGGTATTTCATTAGCACAGGATGAACTTAGCTCACTGATATCCTTTCAATCCCATAGTGCTTATTCGCATTCAACAACTTTATATGGGTTTTTTTTGTTAATATACCAAATAATCTTAAATTACAGCAACACAGCTTCACGCTTGAAGGATGCAGCTCCATTCTTACACTGACATACTTGTTGCAATTAGCGATCAGTAAGTACAACTTGGAGGGCTTTAGTGTGACATAACTGGACATAAATGTGGGAATTTTACAACTGTATTAAATCTAGACTTGATAGATTGACTTTGCTCAATAAAATAATTATCAGGAATTGAATCAAAAGTCATCTGTTTGAGTAGGTGCCTGTTATCTGTCAGGCTGTGTAGTTTTAGTAGCCTTCACGTGCCAGTACATCTATTCAAGTAGAGGTAACAAAATGACATGAGGGGATGGAAAGAAGACAGTAATAATTTATGTACACTCAACACTCATTGAAGAAGGGGGAAAATGCCAGTCACATCAAAAACTGTGTAAAATAGCTGGATGATTTCTAATAGTACTTTCCACCAGGGATGCTGTACAGTGACCTGTGGTCATAAAATTAGAAGGCAAAGTATTCTGTAAAATAGCATAGCCCTAATCCTGAAAAGACTTCGTTATGCTTGATTTCTGCAAGCCAAGGGAACTCTTCATGGTAGTGATGCTTAAAAAGAGTTTGCTGTGTTGCAGAATGAAGGTCATACAAAGATGTAATAGATCCTGTGGAACACTTATTTGGAAACTTCAGATGTTTGTGAATGTTCATTGCTTTCAAGGTTGAGAAGCTGAAATTATTTTCCTTTGTCAGCCTGTGTGTTCTTGAATATTGGATGTCATTGCTCTGTGTAAACATTTACAATGTGCTTGTGGGAGGCTGACCTTAAATATATACAGCATTCTCTGAACACACCAATAAGTCAAAGGAAAATTCAGAAGGTTTGTTGAAGCAAATGTGTCAAATTCAAGTAATGTTTTGCTCTTTCACTGGAAGCCTTTTTCCTAGCCACTTGAACTATTGCTCGTTCTTAATAATCCGTGCACTATAGAAGTCCCCAGTCAAGATGTCTTATTGCTTTATGCCTGAAACTGCAAGTTTTATATAATGGAGCTAGAGACCAAAGAAAAGCCATCAGCTGTTATTGGATGAATATCACAAATTTATTAAGACAATAAGGAGACAGCAATTCATTTCAATAGTGCTATAAAATTAATTTATTTGGACACAGTTAACTTTTACATAAGTACATCTTCAACTAGAAATAAAATCACTTATCCATAATTTAATCAGAAACTGACTTGAAAAGCCACAGTTGCAAAAGTCACCACTTCTTTATTGTATAAAGAATTAAATTCTTAGCTCAAGCAGACATTGAAAATTACCCTTTGGTCATATCTTACTTTGTCAAAGGTTTTTATGAACATAGTCTCTTCCTTGGAGTCCCTTCCGTTCGTATCAGAATTTGATTTAATTTAAGGACTTCTGAGCTAGAGTTGATGCCATCCTAGACACAGAAAGTGCAAGCCATATAAGACTTCGGAAGATTTTATTATTATTTTTAATATTTCTTGCTTCAATACTGTGTACATGATCCATGAGTGCGAGGTAGTGAATATGGAAAATAAATATTTCCAGTTCAAGTTTGTCAAAAAGGTGTTGCCGGTTGGCATAGTTCTCGTTCGTTTGGGCAGGGACTTCTCTGGTTGGCATGGTGTGACTTCCACACTAACCGAACCCACTGAGGTTAAGTCTGTGGCTAAGTCTTTACAGCCACAACATTTTAACCTACGGCACCCACTGTGAAAAAGCACTTAGAATGGGTTGTTGGTTGGTTGGTTGGACAGGGACTGAAATCCCATCTGCACTTTCTGTGGAGTAGTGCTGGACAACAGGGTTGGAACTGCTGCCTCGAAAATAAATGTTTTTCTCATTCATAGCCTTGGGCAAATAGTTTCTCGTGTCTAGCTGTCTTGGTCAAAACTCAGATGACGTGTTTGTCATTGTGTTGGTGGCCCTGAAAAGATTAAAAATGATAAAATAGAGGCTCACATGATGACTTTATGAAGATCAGGCTTGGAAAGTCATGAAGAGGGCTTTGTAATACTTGCAGAAGCATGTGATTTATTAAGACAACTGTCCTTGGTGGCAATTACCTTATTCAGTGATAACTAATAAATACACGGACAAATGATTTGTTGATGACTGTGAGGGGCTGTCCTGTCAAAGGTTTTTGCTGCCAGATATTTAAAATGCACATCACCTCTCAAACAGTTATTGAAATATCTCTCACCAAAACATTGAAAACTTATTTGATCTCCTATATATATATGATAGTTTTATCAAGGGAATAAAAAAACCCCACATTTTACTTTGTCATTTTATGTGGAAAAGGATAATGTGTATGCCATGAAAAACTTGAATGCAAAGAACAAGTTGAATACATTGTTTCTCACATTGCTAGCAGAGATGTTACCTTTTGACCTTCCTTTTGAGACTTTTTTAGAACATATGATGCTTCTGATAATAGTTCAATATTACTTTCTTCACATTGATTAAGTACACTTCATACATCACTGAACAATGAGTAACACTCAAATAAGGCTGTCCACTGAACTGCCTGCAAAAATGATAAAGTAAAAAATTAATCTCCAAAGTAAAGTCAAGCCTGAAATTGAAATCTTTGACGCATACATTTCATAATTAGTTCACTCTGCTATATCTAAAATGCAAATACAGTGCTCTTAAAATAATTCAGATCTTCTTGTGTGGAGCATTAATGAATTGTTCTACCTTCTGCACTCTGACTTTGACAGATTCTGGAGTCATTTGATTTTGTTGTCATTTTCTTTGTTAAGTTGTTGAATTTTCTTTTCTGTAAGGCTACGTAAAATGGTCCTTCTCATCTCCTGTGTAGCTCTAATGTTTGTTTCAGTCAGCGGATCCACTTATATGTCACAGGAAAAGAATTCCACAGAATACGTGCAGGATCAAGGCATAAGGATGTAGTTGAAAAAGTCCCCCCATTGCTCTGTCAGCAGCCACTTCTGTGACCATTTTTAATGTTCCAAGTGTTTGTATGACTTTTCCCTAAACTAGAGCAGTGAAATTATTCTGTCATGGGGTGGGGGTGGTTGGGGTATTTTTTGCATGTGTGTGTGGTTTTTGTTTTGTCTTGACATGTTTTTCCTTGGGTCATTTTCCTCGACTAATTTACTTAGCAACCACAGCAGCAAGCGTTTGAGAACGGGCAGAAATGTTGCCACACTGTTTCTTACCAGAAATCTTCTGGCGGGTGCAATTCCTGTAGCAATGGCCTCGAGTGGTAATGTAACAAAAAGGATATATTTGTTGTCTTTTGGCTTTTCCAGGTTTAATTTGTGTGAAGGTTTTCAAGATCAAGTTTTGAACATATGTCCCTGAATCTCGCTTAGATGTCTACGTTATCCTCGGGATCTGGCTGAGTTCCCATGTTATGTGAAAGTGCTGACTAGTTACCAGGCTAAAACCTTGCAAGATGTTGGGAAGTGAAGGGTTAAGTCATAGGTAGTAGCTGGGTTAAAATAATAAGCAGATAACAATATTCTTTGCGTGGCGTTTTGTTCTGAGACAATATATCGTTCTGTTCAGGGGTAACCAAAGTGCAAATAACTGATGCAACTTTGCTGATGAGCTGAAGGAGAATACATCCTTACATTTTACCCTAAAGGACACCTCCTATGATGAAAAGCTGCAAGAATTGGGCCTGTTCAGCCTGGAGAAGAGGAGGCTCCGAGGAGACCTCATTGCAGCTTTCCAGTATCTGAAGGGGCTACAAGGGTGCTGGGAGAGGACTTTTTACAAGGGCCTGTAGTGACAGGACAAGGGGTAATGGGTACAAATTGAAATCAGGGAGGTTTAGATTAGATATCAGGAAGAAATTCTTCCCGGAGAGGGTGGTGAGGCACTGGAACAGGTTGCCCAGAGAAGCTGTGGATGCCCACAGGGCATTCCTTCCACCTGGAAGTGTCCAAGGCCAGGCTGGATGAGGCTTGGAGCAACCTGGTCTAGTGGAAGGTGTCCCTGCCCATGGCAGGGGGGTTGGAACTGGATGGGCTTTAAGGTCCCTTCCAACCCAAACCATTCTGTGATTCTATGATTCTATGACATGGCCTCCTTCACCAGACAAAAATAACTCTTCTGAAGAAAATGTTAAAATTCAGCTTATGAATAAGGACAGTCTTTGTTTCATAACATGTGTTCTAAGCTAGAAAAATAATTATTAATAAGAATTTTTAATGCTTAAGAAAGGTCGCCTCTCATAAAGTCTCAGAAAGCCCATACAAAAATCTGGTGAAAGCAGAAAGCCAGAAGACAGACTTCCACTCAGCTACAGTATAAATGTCCTGGTTTTCTTTACATGTCTGTTCTTTATTTACCCTGGCTGTAAAATGAGGATTTAGGTCACAGATGTTCTCCTGCAACTTAACAAAACAGTGTTCAAGTCAGTAGTGGAAAGCTACGCACAGCAAGTGCAAGTTGAGAGATGTGTGTAACTCACGATGTTAGTAAGAGAAAAACTAAGGTTATCAGCAGAGTGAGGAACAGCAGAAAATTAGAATGAAAACATGTAACAGGGTTGGGTAAAATAGGTTCAGATCTCACTTAGGATGTACACCTAGGATAATCCTGTAATTTTGCTAGTCTCTGTGTCTCAGAATTAGCCTTCAGGTCTTTAGGATATAGACAGAAGAAAAAAGGTACAGTCATAGCTCCATCAAAAGAAAAAAAAAGGTACAGTCATAGCTCCATCCTAGAAGTTCAAAAAGCATTCTGGAGGATGGAAAGTTGAGATAAACGTTCAAAATTATCATGCATCCTTCAAAAAACAGGATTGTTACTGATCTTTTCACAATAAAACAGGCTCGTTTATGTCAGTGCTCTAGCAGTGCTTTTCAGCTAACCCGTTACTGCGGTAACAAAACAGTCTCTAATTACAACTGCACGTACCTTTGTATTCATAGCTCGTTGTAGGAGTGCGAGGCACGTACAGCTGGAGCCAGACTTTCCGTGGACAGATGTTCTACTGCTTTTGAAGAAGAAAAAAAATCAAATAAGGAGCTGGAGGAAGAAACAAAAGAAAGTGACAACGTAGAGAACTGCGAAGATCGCTATTTGTAAGTACTCTGGAACTGTCCTATTAGCAGCTGTGATCTACACATTTTAGCAGAACAAAGTTATATAAAATACTTCAAAGTCAGGTACATATGGATTGCATAGTATGGTGGTATTTCTACAGTGACTATCCACAAAAAACAGCTTTAATCTAATGAGGTCTAGCCTGTCTCTGTGGTTAATACAGCAGTTCATTGCTCAGTGGACAAACCTTAAAAAGAAGCCCATTCTTTCTGGTCTGTAAACAGCCTTTGTGAATAAAAGCCTTGTGGACACCCTGAAAAGACGGTGCTGCCCGTGTTTGTAAACAAGATGTGTTCCTTCTGCCCTTTGGAAATAACACATTACGAACAAAAGCTAACAAGACCAGGCTGGCAGCTTTGAATTATTTGTAGCTCCTCTATGCTATCAATTTCGCATGTGAAGTGATACTATTTCTCAAATTTTCAAGAAGTTGTAGATCAAAGCTAGAGGGAATGAAATAAGGCATGATTTGGAATCGGGAACCAGCAGATGACTGGGACAGAACAGGAAGGATAAGGATGGGGAAGTTAAAGCAGGAGATGTTTGCTCAGAAAGTCAGAACCAGAATAAGATTAAAAAGCACTTTTGAGAGAATGGGTTAAACTCGCACTGATCACAGGTTTTCACTTTCCTCCTGTGAAACCTCTTTTGCTCCCTCTCCTGTCCCATCAGGTGCATGGCTGTAGGAAATCAAAATCAAAATTTTAAATGCAGACAGTTGAGTTGAAAGACCCACATTCCTACTAAACGCAACTAGACTTTTCTAGCCTTCTATAACCTTCATATACTACTGTGTGTGACTTTTATTGGTGAAACAATAATACAGTGCAATTTGACCTGGGACACTAGAAGTGAGCAAACTAATTGGAATGAAATATGAATAAAACAAAATATTGTAGACACCATATAGCTTATTTGGAGTTGAATGACTTTCGTTTTGCGTGGATTTTTTGGGTTTGTTTTAAATTTTCTTGGCAATTAAAAGATTAAATGGTGACTGTAAGTAAAACTGAAAAAAAGAAACAGGAAAAATATAAATTTTTTTCACAAATCCTTTCTTAGATATTACGCATTTGAAATTTAGGTAGAGCATGTGTTAAAATAAGATTATAATTTCTTCCCATGTTCCTCTGTATTGTAAATTCTTAACTGTTTCCACAACAGTCACCTCAGGCCATTTGTTTCATTAGAGCATCAAGGGAACAGTCAAGGATTTTTAAGTAACAGTGACAGCACTAAATGCACTGTTTTTTCTCAGCAGCCTGGTGGTTAGCCACCCCAATAGTTAATCTGTAACAATTAAAGAAATTACCCTTTGCTCAATGACACTGCTCCCATAAATCTTAACCGACCCCATTATTGAAAGATAAAAGTATTGTGCTTGTTTCAACATTTTACCATATGAATTCATTAAAATTCATTAAGCTAGTCTAGTGTGAAACAGGAATAACCTAGCTTTTTCTGAAAACAATTGGATTTTTAAAACAGCAGAGGTACGCAGAGGGGAGTGAAACTGGTTGAACAGGAGTTGCAGAAAAGAGCTGCACTTACTTCATGGAGCAACAGATGGCGACATCTTCTTAGATGTTAGGAGAGTTCAATACGGTTTCGTACTCTAAAATAATTATAAATCATATATTGACAGTTACTGAAATCCAGCGTAAAGATAGGGTTTTTTTTCAGAAACTCAGTGCATATGTCACTTATGGATAAATGTTAATTTTAGCAGCAGATTACGGTGTAAGAAAGCTTTTTTTACATATCCAGAATTTAAATATGAAAACATTCTTTCCCTCCTAAGGTCACTCTCTGAGTTCAATTACTGTGTGGCCTTTGAGCCTAGAAGGTGGTATGATAGGAAAGAGTACCAGGGAAACGATGCTTCCCAGGGAACATTGTTAATACAAGGGACTTTACCTGTTTAGAAAAGATGCAGCACACAGGTCTGTGAAAGGTGAAGAAGCTAATTTTGCTACTTGCTGAAAAAGACTCCATAAATCTCCTGTGCAGCAACCGCAGGGGTACTTGGCCTTTGCATGTGAACGCAAGGAGGTAGCTGTTAGCACAATGAAAGACCTTGCTGGCTGCCGAGCCCTCGGAGCACCCAGAGAAACACACGGCGGGCTGCGAGACTGTGACTGGATTCACTGGTGGGTGCCCATCTGAACTGCCATCATTTCTGCTGGCTTGTCCATAAAGCAGACCAGACCAATTGGGAGATCAATCTTTTAGCCAGTTTTTCTCTAGTAAAGGTAATAGAAAGTGAGCTTCTCCTGTCTGCATCATGGAGAGAGTAGTAAATCATAACTGGGACTATTCCTGCTCCACAGCTAAATT
>NW_010266291.1:78703-110686 GCF_000690775.1 Eurypyga helias
TCTAGTTCCTAGAAAGGAGTGTTCGTGCATTAACATACCACTGCTGGAGACAAAAATAAATACATACACACACACATATGTAAAATAATCCTTAGACGAAATCCTGAGTGTACTGTAGAGAATGAAAAACCTGCTATTCATTGTAGAATATGTATTTCACCACTTTGCATAAGATAAGGCTATTCCTTTTCTTCTTTTTTTAAGCAATTCACATACAATGTCAAACCATAATGCAGATCCTCGCTTTTTAAAATACAAATTCTCCTGGCAAAACTGTTGGCGAATTTGATTATAAAAATGGATCATCAAAAGACAAGAATGAAGAATCATTTGAAGATGATAGACTCCTAAAAATAAAAAGTCAGTGATATGTTTATACTTCCTTTGGAATATTTTCCCATCCAGTTCCTCTGCTTTTTCTGTTTTCCTATTCAAAACCAGTCTTCCTATTCTACCTCCTGTCCATGAGTATGCATTAGACCTACTTTTCTAATTTAGGTCTTGTAAGGAAGCTAGAAACCTGGGCCATGAAAAGGAGAGACTCTGCAGACTACTGTTTGTAACACTCAACATTTTCAGTTCACAGAGTATTTTGTCAACCTGAGATTCAGCTGTTTATTCAGACCTTAACCAAAGCTCTCCGCAGGATTTATGGAAGTGTGAGTCCAGTGTGAGTCCAGAGCCCAGGACGTTATAAGCCATGCCCTTCCCAGGCCCCGTTTTTGGGAGTGTGGTGTTCTGACCTGGATGCAAGGACCGAGGTTTCATTAGTGTCAGTCACCGGATGACAGCGGTCACACTGGCTGTGGAAAGAGAATGGCAGCGGAACGTGTTATGTTGGCTGGAGTTTTAAGACTCAGAGTTAGGAACTCAAACTCTTATTATTATTTCTTGGAAAATAAATGCAACTTTATAGACGGTTGTCCAAGTGACCTTTATTGTGTTTGAGAAAGATCTTTAAGGTCCCTTCCAACCCTAACCATTCTATGAATTGGGTTTAATGCTTTAATGGGGCCTCAGTTTTCTTCTGTCATTTCCTCACTTTATTAGCCATGATTTCCTGCAAAGAATCTCAGAAATGAACTTGAGGAAAGCTAATGTGCTAGTCCAATGAGGGATTGCTTTCATGGCTGATCTCACAAACCTTCTTCCCATCCAGTGAATGAATCATAGTCATTGAACAGGGAACTGTTGGACAGGTAGCTGAAGTGCTTTTTGTTTTTAAAGAAATAATGCAGAAACTAAGCTAGAAAATGACTAGCAGGCATGTAAAGATGTAATATAGGATTAAACCCTCCATGGCTGATTACCTAGTCAGAGCTCTCACCTATTTTTTATGCAAGAAAGGCACACAATACTTTTCTCTTTTGGTTTTGGAACCCTTTTTCAGGGGCCAAGCACGTATTATTAGAGATTCTTGTCCCAGCTGTTGTCTTTGAACTAAATATACTTCATATGAGTTTAATATGTTTTATATTTTGACCATTTGTTGTGTGTGTGTGTTTTAGCAGCACTGGCATTCCAAATGCTAATTCAGTAGAAAAAAAAAATATGGAAAATAAATGATCAAAGAAAGAACATTTATATCCCATACTTTGGAAATTATAAGGCAAGGCTTCACAGCTACTGGTTTTAAAATTAAATATATCTAAAGTCAAATGAGAAAAATGTATATGGATATCACACTTTTAATCTCTTACCTGACTGGGAAAAACATTCTATATTTTCTAGTTCCGAATATGTAGATTAGAAATCACTTTTCTCAGTTTTTGTTTGACAGTAACCATCGTGCTGTAAGGCAAAGACTGTTCATGCTAGGAAAGCCTGTTGCTTTTCAGGTACGTGGTATGTGCTTTTGCTTTTCCACAGCTGCGCCATCTCAGTTCTTGCAGCAGTTAAACCTGTTGCTTACTGATCTGAGGAACGCTTCTGCATGTGAACAGAGACTTGATGGAATCTCCCCTCTTGTTTTTTCCACATAGAATAACTCACATTTTGCAAAACCTTTGTAAAATTTGTTCCTGAGTTTGTGATTAAAATATTTGTAAGATTCATGCATTATAATGAAAGGGATGATGTTCATCCTGCTGAGCTCTTCCCAGTTGGTCATCATATGCTCCAGTGGTTTGCAGGGATGCTGGCATTCACGTACTCATTAAATCAACTGGGAAGGCTCACTTTTTCTCCCCTTGGCTTTCAGCCTTTCTCTGAGCAGAGGCATTATTAGTTGCTACGGATCTTTCATAAATATCCTTTCTATGCCTGAACAGGTGAGTTTGTTTTGCTTGACTGTGTATGCTTTATTATCCTGCTCTCCAATGATTATTTCCAGTAAGCAAATACTTTGAAAAAAGAAGATAAAAATGGATGAGTGAGAGAAAATCGTGCTGAAAAACAGGAATAGAGAAAAGCGTACTGGTAAGAATACCAGATTTAAGCTACTGTATTGTGGGCTGCCATCTGAGCTGGCCTTTCTCTTTTGGGGTTTCTGTTATCCAGTATGAATAAAGAATATTCTCTCTGATATAAATCAAGTAATTTCAAAGGAATTGGCTACATCTTGCTGTAAAAATTCAACGTGGCATAAAGAAAATTACTTCTCTTTGATTTACTTATACTGAATTAGGTTCTTTAGGCCTACATAAAGTTTGACAACACTGCACAGGTGACTAAGATGTTATAGTTTGGAAGTCAATTTCCAAAAGAAAGTGTCAGAAAATGAGACAGAGCATACCCTGCTTTTATCTCCCTTGATTTTGTTTTTGTTTGTTGGGTTACTTCCTTCACTCAGTGTAGTGTCTTTATCTTGACCCACAAGGTTTGTTTCACTTTTACCTTTGCAGTTCTCTCCCCCATCCTGCTGGGTGTCTGAATCTGACCTAGTGATTTATTATTTTTTTTTAGTCCTAAAGAAGTAGGTTGCATTTTGCAAAGTCCTAAATTCTATATGGGTACCTATTCATATTTCACAGAGCAGGCTGCCAGGCAAGAGGAAGGCGGTGTTCAAATGGCTTTTCTATCCCTTGAGAGTCTGAGGTAACTTTGAAATGTGACCTATATTATTTTATACACTAGTATTTTATTTAATTTCTGTTATTGTATAGTACTTAAAGAATGTTTTCCATGGTAGAAGACGACTCTCATACTGCAGAATAAAATATTGTGCCTTACAGAATAACAGCTGAGAATACCAAGAAAAAATAGCAAGGGGTTATGTTTTTTTAGTGTAGTAATAGGATACGGTCCAGGGCATGAATCACATGTATTCAACACAATGATATAGGGTCTACGACAAATACTTCCTTCTACTCTAGTCTGTAAAGATAGCCACTACTTGGTAATTGTGAAAGTCCTGGACACTGAAAATCTGTGACCTTCTGCGGAGATTCAAACAAGAAACAATTTAGGCAAGACTGTCTTTTCATTCCATCAAGAAATTGTAACTCCTTCTAATCCCTCAACTTGTTGACATTTTTACATTTTCTTTTCACAAACAGAATTTTTTACTGTAGGACACAGAAGGAATGCTCAATAATTTGGTGATGAACTGGGAAAGCTGTGCGTGTAGAGGGATTCCAGAGCTACATTTTAGAATTGCTAAAAGCTGCGACACTGCTGAAGGAAGGGCTGCAACGGACATTGCAGGTCATGACCTTCTTAAAAAGTGTCAACTTTTTTTTTTGTGTGTGAAATTGCACATAGATTTTTTTTTTTTTTTTCATACAGCTACAGTATTTTGTTGTGGAGCTGGAAGAAGACCCTTTTCAAGTAAGTGCTTAAAACTGTCTTTACATATCCTTGCTTTTCCCTTTCTTAGACAAAAATTAATGCTATTAGAAAAAATATTAACATTGAATAAGCATGCTGTTTATTTTTATATTTTAATAGGCTTTTTAACAATATAATCTGACTGCAGAAAATAGCTCTTTGGGGTTAAGAATGAATCGCACCACATATAGACATTACTTTGAAATGTTTGTGAAAAGTTGAAGGGAATACACCTAGAAGACCAGAATTCTACACTATCTAGAGCAATGATGTGCCTAATTTGAGAGCATAATTAATGTCACTGTATGTACAAATTACACTAGTTGCTGCCTAACTGACCATTACTTTTACAAATTTTAAATCTATGTACACAACTGCAGTCACTGCACAGGTTAATTAAATGCTATTGAAAATCAGGTTTCGTGTAAAGGTTATATTTAATAAATATCAGACTACTGAAAAAATACTAATTGATCTGTATTGCATGCAAGACAATATACATTTCAGAGTAGCTCCTGAAGTATTTTTATGATATGACTCTTAATCGTTTTTATTACTTATATGTGAAGATTGATTATTCTTAACACCTTTAAAATAATTACAAGAAAAAAACCCCACTATTGGAACTGTGAATCCATTTTACATATTAGTCAATTGAGAGAGTAAGAAAGAAAATATAAAGATTTGAGACTCATTCAAAGATATTACATACCTAAAAAATGTACAGGAACTTCATGTTAAAACCACAATTACATTATTAATATCATTAATTATTAGATGGATATCAGTCATGTAAGTTCAGATCAGCTCAGAATTACAACCAATCCAAAATGTTACTGGGTTTATTGGAAATTTTAAAATTGAAGTTATGTATCAGTGCCAGGGATAAGATACCACAAACAGATGGCTCAGAAGTCAACAACTTGCTCCCACTTCACACAGCACCAATTCATTAATTACGCTAAGGCAACATGGATGGACAGTATTGGAGAGACCAAAATGAAGTTTTTCCATCTTTGCTATGTAAACAACAGAGGGTGTTGAGGTTTCTGACCAACTGTGCTGTAGTTTCTCGTAAGAGGCTCCGGAGAGTGGGACAACCAGAATTAGGCTCCACCCCAACTTCTTCAAAGACTCTCGTAGCAGCTAGGCTGCAGTGTAAAAATAGAGGATGCAAACCACCTATCCTGGTTTTAAATAGAGTAGCACGGCTGACTTCTCTTGTCCTCCACTCTGCTGCCAACTCGTGGAAAGCCTGCTGAGATGCACGTAACTAGGACCCACTAGTCTGTCTAATCTGGAGATTAGATATTATATCAGGACTGAAAAAAAGATGAAGGGGAAGTTACTTCTATGCATATATTGAAGCCCAATTGTAGGCACTTAGGGAAAAAAAAATCAGTCTAAAAAATAATAACTGAATTAAATCAAGAGCCTACAGAGTGAAGTACCTGGTGAAAAGCATGTCACTTCCTTGGATTATGGGTAAATTTCTTGGTTTTCAGTGCCTTCCATCTTCAGTCCTTTATATGCACCAAAACAAGTATCTTGATATTGTCCATGTTTTCTGTTGAAGTGCAGTGACAGCTGCACACCTGAATCCCTCCTATAACTCTGAAAATCTCCACCAAAAGGTATTTTTTAACCCACCAAGCAATTTCTGCTTCCTAATGATTAGATCCAAGCCTACCTCGTTGATTTTTTTTTTCCCTTTTCCTCATTTCTTCTTCTTAAGCAGTATTCCTTCCTTCTTTGTCCATCTTTAGGCAGCCTTTACCTTGTTGCAGGTGTACTCTCCCCCTCAGATAATCAACACCATTCACCTCTGTTGTAAAAAAGATAAAGTTCAATGAAAGGTGGTGATAAAGAGATGAGTGTGTGGTAGTTACCGCTGTAGATATATCATAAAGCTGCCAATGTAATATCTTTTTTATGCTTTTGCTAGCAAAACTGAATCGATGGGCTAAGAATGTACAAACTTCAGCTAACTTTAATGAGCAGCATAAACACCAGCATGCTGCTTGGAGAATTAATAGATGGGAAAGGAGATAAAACACATAAAACACACCCTTTCGCGAAGCTATGATGTTGGAAAGAAGTGCGATTCACTGTATCAAAAATAGACAAAAGAGGGAAATCTAGAAAGCAAAAAAAATGAGGAAAAAAACCACTTTAAACACTGGAAAACCAATCTCTATTTTAAATTTTAGAATGTTCTAAAGTTTGTCTGACATGATGTGCTATATGAAATGCATTTAAACCACATTTGGTGCTACTTGAAACGAGAACAACAGTGCAATTTCAAATGGTGAATTTAACATCTTGTGTGCTTTGAGTGGTTTTCAGTGTTATTCTGTGTCTTAATAGGAGACAGATCCTACAGACGTTAAAAACACATGAGCAGTATGTTATTCCACACGTTCAGTAGCAGGAAACATTTTTTTTGGCTTGTGTTTCATATGCAAATTTTCTCACTTCCCAGAAGAACTTTTGAAACTCCTTAATATTGTGTAGTAAGAAATTTTGAATTCTTGGCAATTTTAAAATAAATTGCACAGCTTCTGGAGGTTGGAACATTCCTAAAACATTCTCCTTTACGTGAAGCAAACAAAAAGCATGGTGCAGGTGTGACTGCGGACAGGGGGGCATTAGCGAGCTGTGACTTGGTGGCAGAAAAGCGTAGGTAATGCTGTTTTTCAGTGTTCACCTTCTTGCTCTTCTTGCCTTTGCAGTAAGTACAGTATAACCAGAATAACCAAAATGGTTGCATAATAAAGTGATTTTGGGAAGGTGAGTACATAGGTTCTTTTTAAGCGTAGGTAAACAGTGGTTCAGGTTCACGTGTATCAGGGAAACCCATCACCCTTAAGCCCTCCAGACAGATAAGAAGGAAGTGGCTGAATAGTTTTATGGGCAGTACGAAATAAAAGTTAACTGTTTTTTCCTTTGTTAAGGATCCTCACTGTTCCACTCTTCAGCTTTTTCCTAGGCAGGTTTAATAATTTCCAGAATTTCCTAGTCTTTCACGAAGTAATTTCTGATTCGTCAAAGACCATCTTCATCTAAAAAAACTAAGATGCATGACCTAAACAAAATCCATTCTCGAGGCCCCTTGGTCGTTTCAGAAAACATTACTGAAGGCGTATATCAAAAGGCAGTCTTATATTCTAGTCCTGATGGGTAAAAAATCTTTTTTTTTCTACAAAGTTGGTTTTTTTGTCTACAAAGAGTCGTAGCAATTTCCTGTCATTAAGAAAACAATTATAAAACCCTATAAAACGACATTTTCACTATACTGGATATGAAAATTTGCTTTTCTGTAGTTTTTGTTTGTTTAAAATGGGTTCAGTAAAAATCTCACATGGTGGTTTGCCTAAATTTTCTTCTCTAACCCTGTAAGATTTCAATGCTGCACCTCCTTTATCTTCCAGCAGTAATGGATCCGACTTGACAGTATTTGCATTCCTATCTATTGCTCAGTGTTTTTTCAGCATCCAGTGAGAGAGGGGGGCATTTTTCACACCTTATTGTTTTTTCATCATGGACCATTCTGTAATGTTACCACCAGCCCCTGTGGAACCAATGTTTGTTATTAACACCTTCTTCTGTGATGTAACTATTATAACTCAAACTTTTAAATAAAGTGTAAGGGGTTAATATCCAGTATATAAACAAATGGGTGAAACAGAGTGTAGGTAGTTTTAAGTAAAGTAGTAAGAACAGAATAAATTCTTTCTTCTCACATATTATAAACTTGGTCCTTGATCGTACAGGTAAAGCAAGAACAGAGTGAAAATAAAATTGGCGTTCTCCCCGATGACTCCAGGTGGTTCTTTGTTTGTGTGCATCCTCAGAAAGCTAACAGGCGTCGGAGTTCCCCGTGGAGAAGCACTTTTTGCCCGAACGGTATGTCTGCAGAGTACAGAAAGGAAGGGTGGGGTTGGACCTGCCCTGGTGTTAAATAGCTGGCCCGTGTGTATGCGGCTGCCTCTGGGGACAGAAAAGCAACGAGGAATGATTGCCTTTCCTCAGGGGGAAACCTGGGCCTGCCTCATATACCCTGTGCCCATTTTTGTGTCATTTTTAGGAAGGTAATTCACCTGACTCTTTTAGTTGACTGTCAGATTGGATTGGAATTAGCCATCGGATCAGAACGATGTTATGGGAAGGATCAACAGACAGAGAAACAAACAGACCTATTGCTCTTGCATGAGCCTTATTTTCATAGGTAATGAGGCTGGTTTTCTGAGTTTTCATCTGTAAGAGTAAGAGCTTTGAGCAGTGGCATAATGCCATCTTCACTGCTTTATCAAAGTGTGTAATACTGGAAAAGTAAATGTAGTAAAAGCGTTTAACACAAATGCAGATTTTTTTCTTCACTTTCAAAGATTTTTGTCAGCTTGCATTTCAGAACTTCTTTAGAACACTTTCAATTGTTTGTAGCTGAATCTCCCTAATTCATCACTCCTCACTTTTTTAAAAGGTATTTTCCATAATAGATCTGATTATACTAACTAGTTACTATAAATCCATAACAATCTGTTAATGTAATCATTACAAGAAATATGATCTGTAGAAATACTGTATGCAATTTATGACACATTTGGAAAACAAGGCAAAGTTAATTATCTAGGAAAGAATATACTTTTGACTGATCTAGATGCCACAAAACTCAGGAGAAGAAAGCTGTAAGGTTGATATTCTTAGGCACTCTGTAATGCACTGTTATTTATGTATTTAGGAATTTTTGTTATAAAGTATTATGAGGTATAAGTATTTTTGCAATCCAAATTTATTCATACAGTTCAGCGATTGGACACGTCCATTTTTGACCTAGAGAGAAGCCTTTGTGCCATATGAAGTTCCACCCATACAGATTTTTGGCAAAAGGAATCCCCTAAGAGGCGTTGGAAGAATAGCATTGTCTACGTTGAGGAAATGAGCTGTTAGAAAGCAACTTCAATTAGGCATTTTAACAAATGAGGTATAATGGTTGGCAAAAACAGAAGCATAGAATCCATTGTAATCTTTATAAGCACATAAGTGAAGTGTGAAACACTGGAAGTGTAGCAGATAAACCTCGGTGTGGAAAAACCCAGCAGTTTAAAAAATATAGTTAAATATCGCCGTGTTTAACACTGCGTGCTGGAACGGTTGTCATGTAGTAGGTATCTCCTGGGGTAATATTAGATAGAGAGCACAGGCAACATAAAGAAAGTAAATGGGGGTTATTTTCAAGCAATCTCTTATCCAAAAATATTTCTTTGAATAGTGGGACAAAGCTTGCTCTTGGAGAACAAGACAGATGTTAAACACAAGGTGGAAAGAAAATTACATAGGCCCTTTTTACTTTAACAACTAAACAAATTTTTTGTGGATATGAACCCTTGGACTAATTCAGATATAAATCTGATTAATAGATGGTTTGTTCCTTTTACTTGGTCTGAAGAGAATGGTATCTTTGCATTAACTAGAGCTTTGTATTCCTGAATACTTTTTAGTTTTGCCTTACAAATCACTTTTTTAGTATTTCAGGCTCAATAACCTGAAGCATATTTTTTCCACCTGAGGGAAATGAATAGCAGCCTTTAAACCAGCTACATTGGCTCACACAAGGAGGCCCATACAGCCTGTGGTAGTGAAAGCCTGTGAAGGAGTGACCAAAAAACTCTGGAACAAATGAAACACGTTGGAAGTACACAGTACACAGAGGTATTTCAACACACTTTGTGTGAATCTTCTACAGTATAAAATACTTCTTGTGTTATTCAAGAACTTTATCAAATACTTTGATTTTTTAAAAGACCCCTACAAGATACCGATCAGATACATTCAACATTATCTGTGAATTTATGTTTTATATATATTATATATACAAAACATTACCTGTGAAGGCCTCGACACCATACACAAATATACATGCAGTTTAGGCATAAATATATTTTGACTGATTAGAAGTCAAGAACTATGACCTTTACAGAGATTAAAAAATATGGACATGTGCATGAATAATTACAGGTAGGGCAGTAAAACAGGCCTGATGGTTTCAGTGCTAATAACTCCTCAGCGTAACTGTCAACACATGAAAAGAGCAGAGAGAGGTGCTGTTTACTTCAGAGGCATTCAGAATTTAAATAGTAATTTCCATCCATATGGGTAAACAGTCAATATTTTAACACCTGGCCATGCAGAGGATACGTGATCAGACCCTAAGGTCTGAGATATGTCATACAACTGGAGAGGATCTTTTATTATTTTTTTGCCTTTGGAAACATTTTCATCAAAACTCCATTGAACTTACAAGGATTATAAAAACCATAACAGCAACTGGTGCTAATAACCTTAATACTGTGTAGCTTGTTGATGTGTTATGTAGTTTGTTGATGGTGTTGACATCATGAAATAAGGCCCAACTGAAGATAACAAGTAATGCTTCAAGTTCAGACTGGAGAGATTATCTAAGCATATGTTGTACAGCATAAACTGTGCACAATACATATTTCTGTTCTGAATATGGAAAACACAGGAAAAGCAGCCATTTTTTAATTGAGCATTATGACAGGAATAGCTGTTTTCTCCAGTATAAGATGTGTAAAGATCTAGCCATGAAAAATAAAATATCCTAATTATAGGTAAGCAGTGTTGGACCATCCCTTGCCCATAATTGGGCAAATCTTGTATCACCTGGGTTAAATCTCACTCGGGAAGATGCAGACAGCTAAGCATATGTACCTTGGGTGCTGGAGTTTTTTTTTTTGAGATACTACTGCGTATTTTAAATGGATTGTTTTATTTATTTACCAAACCTAAAATCCTGGGAGAAGTTTGTGATAATTTCACTCCCTGAATTTCTTGGCGCATAAATATATTACTCAGAGTTGCAATTCAAAAGAAATGTTTTATTATTACTTAAACTGTCGTCACCCGAACAGAGATGTCTGTATGATCAGCCGGCTGCCAAAAGAGCTGTGCTTATCTGAGCGCATATAAACCCGACCGAGGTATTTATGCCTCGGGAAAAATAATTGCCAAGGTAAATGGACTAAAGAAGAGGTCTGACTGTCAAAAGATGTGCCTCGTATCACAGAGCAGCTTACAAGACTCAGAGCCCAGAGGAAAACAGGAAGATTCAAGGAGTGATTTCTTTACTAGATTATTTCCACAAATTCCTGTAGTACAGTCAGAATGAGGAGGATTTGACAAAAGAATCAGCATTTCTAACCTTGTTGTTTATAAGGAGCTATTCTATATATTTATGATATCTATTATGTTGTATGTATGTTTATCATATAATTAATGCAGAAATAGGCAAAGATGATTTTCTCTTTGTCTGCTTTTCTTGGGTTCACCAGGTTTTTCTTTGATGTGCCCAAGCTAACAGTGACCCAAAATGAAGAGTTACAAAACAACAACAATCCAAAAGTTACAAAACAACAATAACAACAAAAATCAGGGTCTTCGATAGTATCATGGAAAGCGTTTGTGCTGAAACGTTCGTAGCGATCTTCAAACAAACGCAGTAACAGTGCCTATAGCTCTCCAGTTTACCTGGCTGCGAGGTCTCAGCGCTCTGCTCTGGCTCGTCGCTGACCCCAGGCACGTCTTGGCAACTACAAGTAGTTCAAATAATCTGCTCCAAGTACTGCAAAGAAATGATTTTAAAAAAACCTTTGCTGAAGACACTAACTGTGCAGTGCAGCAGAGGAATGAAGAGTAATGCACTGTATGCATTTATTAAAGGGCACGCATGTACGCTGGTTTTGTCATAAACTTAATAGAAATGTATTTATTTGTCAACAAAAACCATGCAGTCCTGTTCCCTTGAATCCAGGGTAAAGTGAACTCTATGGACTACAAAGTATAGTCTGTTTAGATATTATTAAAAAAATCTTTTACCAGTATATTTCTTTTCAGGGTCATTCTACTAATACCGTGTTGCCTTCTTTGTCAGTCTTTCAGTGATCTTGCAGCTTTCTGCCCTCCCTCGTCCTTTTACTAAGATGTGTCCAGTAGATTATAGCTGAAATTATCCCTATTTGCAAAGATATCTTTATTAAGTGAGAGTCTCCTATTGCTTTTGAGATCTGACTCTACAAAGAAGCTTAGTGGCTTTTTATATTTAACTTAAATGTATACCAGGGCTTGTAACTTTTCATCCTGTTTCAGGGAGTTTTAAGTCAAGCTATAATAGTGTATTCATATTCATGTTACAAATGAATATATGTTACACTACACTGTTTCATATTATGATTCCTTAGCAGTATTTGAAAGGTTAAGTGAGACCCTTAAGTAGCAACAACTTAATTAAGAGTTATAAAACTTTTTAAAAATTGGTATTATTTTGGGTTGTGGGCAGGATTCATCCACTTGATCTGGAAAACAAGGCTGTGATAAATTGAGGTTGACAGCTAGGAGAAAATAAAACAAAACAAGCCAGTCACAATTCTTTTCCCACCTGGTAGGTCACACCTGGTTGCAGTTCTCAAGTGCTGGTGAGTTCCCGTAAGCCGTGTTAGGGAGCAAGCACGGCGCTGCTGGCCGAGGGTACCCGCAAGAACTGCCCCGCACCAGCAGATTGTGACCAAGTGGAACAAGAACAAATACTTGTGTCTCTGGGTCTCCCATGTAAATCAAGAATATTATTCACAAAGGTGTCATCTCCTCTGATATTTTGACCACCTCTGTCTTTCTGTGTTGCCATGCCTGTGCATTTCTTATATTTATTTCTTCTGAGGATTTTTGAAGGAAAAATTTGACCTCCCTTTGTGGTGTGAGGGTTGTAAAACGTAGCAAACCCACAGCAGCAAAGGTCAATTGTTTGCGTATGCATCAGAATGAAATATCTTTGATGTTTGCTGAGTTATTACTGTATCCAATGCATGGATCTGAGACCTGGGTCATCAGGGTCACCTGCACTGTCAAGTGTCACCTAGACCTTACCCTCAAAATCACTGCTGTCTTTTCCTCCCACGTAACTTACGGTCTCGTCCTGACCTGCAGCAGCCTCCATCTCCTCCCCTGGACTGCTGAACGCCTTGTCTGCCAGCCAGGCTCCGCTCCATGCCTGCTGGTCCACAAAAAGGAAGGCCAAACCGGGAATTAACGCCTTTTGCCTTCTGTTTGCGTTCTCAGGAGCACGGTCTCCGCTCGTGCCCAAGCATCCCTTGGCTGGCTCTGTGCTGCGGGGGGCCAGTCAGCAGGACCCCACGGAGGAGCGGACACTGGTCAGGTCCAAAATAACATTTCTGCACGTTTGGCACAATCCATTAATTTGCCTTTATTGAACAGTACACATGTAATGCCTGTTAGGAATTACTGAAAACAGCATTACAGAGCAACTTTGGATTCACTGTGTAACTACGTACATGTGTGCGTTCACACACACAGTTCTCTGCTTCTTTCTTTGTTAATGATCAGTTTCATTAACTTTGGGGGGTAATATGTGATACGTGGTAAGATTGTGATGAACTCTTAATGCAATTTGTCAGCTAATGAGCTAGATCACCTTTCAAGCCAGAGTGAACTGGGCAAAAAGGTCCAAACAAGTATAAAAGAATTCATGTTGATATGTTGTTTGAAAAAATATTTAGCCTTAAAAATATGTTAGAATTCTCTGTCTACAGTGGGAACTGTACTAGAATATCCTCAATGATTTCTGCTAATCCTGTGTGGCATGGATCACATGCAAAACATTTATTTTTTCATTTTTCTCTCATTAGCAACTGCAGAAGATTTGTGTAAGAATTTCGAGTGTGGACCCCGCCTGAGGCCCTGCAGCAAGAGATACTGTAGCATTTCTTTCACCAGCGTGTATTCCGTTCGATCATTACACACCTGTATTTTTTACAAATTTATGCTACTTAGAGACTTAAGAAAAGCTTCTGTTTCAAGTTGCTGTGCCAACACGCGTACTGATTAGTTTCACGTTCTCTTTATTTACCGAGTGCACGCCAGACGGTGAACTGTGCAAGCCGTGGGATGAAACAAAGAGCGGCACGGTTCTGTTTGTTTCTTCAGGAAAACCTTTTGTGAGTGGAGAAGGTAATTAATCAGATGTATCCTTCTACAAAAATTGAACAAGTTGCCAAGTCTTGCCAGATGGCCAGTGCCTGTTACTGAGAAAGAACGGACTTTGACTTAACTGGGCATGTGGTTAAATCCAAACCCTTTTGAAGCCAGGACTTGGTCTAAATTTAAAACATCAGTAAGACCGATCCACTTTTGTATAAAAACCATTTTTTTAGAAATTATCATTTCTAAATTATAATTTGGTTTAACCCAATGAGCCTCTTAGTTTATTTCATCTTTCTGTTTTCCTTTAATGCTTATATCTGTGATTATTGACATTTGCATGATAAAATATCCTTATTGCAAGCAATTTATCAGTTTGGCTGCTGGTTTCTAAACTAAATTTATGTTGTCTTCAACTGGATTGAACATCTGATAAGACAAAGATTATAGATGAAGGAAGCTGTTCACTCTATGATTCCTTAGCTTTTGAAAGGCAATACCATCATTCATCAATTTGGATGTTCTTGAATTATATTGTAATTTGACTTAATGGAGAAATAATGAGAAATTGAGTGGGAGCAAAGGATGCACCCTCATTATCTGAAGTAAAAAATAAACACTATAGGAGTTAAATAGTAAGGGATACAGAAATTACAACAGATTTCATTGATGTCTTATTCTCTAATAAACCAGAATATATTCCATTCAACTGATATGCCTGTGGTAATCAGCATCACCAATCATATTTCAAACCAGCACAGCTGTGTATGAGATTTCCCAGCAACGAACAGTCAATTAAATGACTGCATGTGAGAAGCACAGACAGAATTTCCCCCTCATTTATTCAAGATTGAACATAATAACCAAGGAAAACTGATGTAGCTAACAGCTCCTGACTCCTGGAAATTGATATGGGATGGAGCTGTCATCTCCTAATCAGATTAAGTCCTTTCTTTAGGCCATTTTTAATCCAAGTTCTACCATGAGGTTTTACTTCAGGGAAAAATAAACTGTTAGGTCTTCAGCTACTACACATTATTGATTTAATAAGATGACCAAAGGACAATATTTCACTGGTAACCAAGCATTTTTGCTGCAGTATGTACTTTTGTGAATGCCTTTTCACTTGTCCCTTACAATATTTTGATAGTATAAGTAAAATGGGAACCCATCGACTACCTTGCTTTAAAACTGAATTTAATACTGTAGCATGTTTGCTCTTTTGAATTGCTGTGACACAGGAAAACTTGGATCATACTCATTAATATAAAAAGACACACACATAGATGGAAAGGTAATTTTTATCAGGCACCTTACGAGGTAGCCTCTGATTGCATATGCAATTGAAATTTGTGCTGGGAAATGTAGGAAATGCAGCAGCAATGCTTACAATTAAGAACGTAGACTGACATTTACTGGGGTCAGAAACTTCACAGAGCTCCACGCCGTAGTCAGACCCAGTTTTACAATTTTCCCTCAACCTAAATCATCAGTGACAGGTCTCAATTATCGTTTCGTTACTATGAATTAATTTACATTCCTGATGTGTTACAGATGTCAGCATTTTTCTGGGTTTGCTGCTTCATACTTCAACTGGAGGCTTACAGTTTTTAGATCTCCTTGGTTTTTCAAACTCTATAGCTTCTAATATTACAATCCCCCTTATGCTAACTTAAATCTACCTAATATCCCAATAATGCTTGAATTCTAAAACCTGATTATCCCTTCCACTTCTGCAAGGGATGAAATGATGATCCTCTTTCCAGAGGTGACGAAGGAGCAGTGGCAATAATCCTAGCTTTATTAGGATTCCATCAGAGCTCTGTGCATCAGATGTCCCCAGGATTTTGGAAAAATGGGCAAAATTCAAACAAAATATGTGGAAGTGACTTCACATAGTCTCATATGTTAGCAGGTCATGTTATTTGCTAGATGCATCCCCTGTGGTCCTTCTGTTGTAGCTGTTCTGGAGAGATGATTAGTCTTTGGGAAGAGCACGAATGATCTCTTAGGGAAGAGATGCTCCGCTGAGTTGTTAGGGTAGGGCCAAAAATACTGAATGCCTTCCCTCCTAATCTAGCACCACTTTTCCATGATGTCTGGGACCAAGGGCCCTATCTCTTTTCCTTTTCAAGCACCTCACATGTGAGAATACAACAATCTAGAAACTGCAAAAGCCACTTTGATCTGGTTTTGTAATATTCTTTTCTACTTTGATTTATTTCTCCTTACGTATCAGTTTCTTCCTGTTTGCATGCAGCTGTCAAAAAATACAAAATTGTTTAATATTAAAGTGATCAACAGGAGACGTACGAGCAGGCTGAAATTCTGATTAGTTTCCTTTAAATTTTCTAGGAGTTTTTAGTCTGTAGGCTGAAGCCAGATAGTTTATGTTAATGTTTACGTATTCTTGATATTTTGTCCTTTCATCTTGTTATACTTTTATTTATAGAACACTTCATGTTATTGGACAGAATACAAACTAACTGCATACAATAAATGCAACTCTTTCTACATTTCTATTTATTAATCTACAAATTTTAATTGTTATTCTAGCATCCAAAAGCTGCCATAGATATTGTTGTTTCTCCTCCAGAGAAATGTAGCAGGCAGGTGTTTTGATATAGGCATTTTACACAAAATCTACAAAAGATATGTGGCTATTATTTTCTGTTTTTAATTAGAAATTATTTATTCTGTCACTGTGGCACATCAGTAACAGCTTTATACAGTCCATCTGCTATACTCTCTTACTTCAAACTAATACAGAATTGATCTCTAAAAGAATTAGAAACAGTAATTTAGCATGTTTGAAGTTTACCCATGAGTAAACACAATATTACACCTGATAATCAAAGATTTTTCTTTGACTTTATTAGAAATACATTTTCTATTCTATAAAACCACAAGTGCTTTAAAATTGCTACATGTGTATTAATCAGTTTTTCAACAGACTCCAGTGAATCTAAAAGAAAATTCACTGACACTGTTTTGGAATTAAATTCACATGGAATGAAATTAATTGTGTTCATGCCCTAGGAACCTTTGTCATCTAATCTGTGACTGTGATTTCAAGGTACTAATGCCACTTGTAATATTATTTTAATGCAGTTTAGGCTGCTTTCTCTTCAGTAGAAATTAAGCAATAAAACTGTCAAAACAAATACAGCATAAAAAACAAAGAAGTTGTCCAAGTGAGTAAAGGAGTCTGGTATCTAGTTTTTCACAAGTGTATGTGAAACTTAAAATGCATGAGAAATTTGCTTTCAATGCCGTAATTCATTTTAAAAACATGTAAATAAGGAGTCACAGTGAGTTAGGATTAATCATCAAAACCTGGCTGTTACTAGTTCATAACTCTCTGTCATTTTTCCACCTCATCTGCAAGTGAACTGCAGGCCTGCTGAAGGGGTCTTGTTCAGCCACAACCCTCACTTACAAACCTCATCTACTCTCTTTCTCTAGCTGAGTTTTCCTCAAATTCTCCCTCCCGCCCCATGACATGAGCAGCGGTAATTCCTACAGAGTGGCAAGTGAGTGTCACTCATTTCTGAAGTCATCCCATCTGTATGGAATAATTCTTCCCTTTCTCCCAGTATGGCAAGGAAGAAATCCCAGTTTGAGAGGTAACATCTGTTGGTTCTCCAGTTTCATTAAATTTCCTGTTAATACTCTGAAACAAAACAAAAAACAAACAAATAAAACCACAAAGAAAGAAAGAAAGAAAAAAAACCACCCACACAAAAAAGGTAGAAAAGTTTGTTGTCCCCAGTGCTACAGTAACCCCAGGGTTAAGGGAAATGTAACTGCCTAAAACTCTAGTAGATTATTGATCACATAGAAAACCAAGTGTTATCAGTTCAGTAATTAACCAAAAAGGTGTTTTAAATTAAGTCTGAATAATGAGATTTCTATACTGAAATAAACAAAATGGAAGGCAGGTTTGTATTCATTCTGAAGTGAATATTTGTCAAGTAAGTTACATATTTTACCCTTATGAAAGCTTCCACTTTTGGGTGTGGAAATATTCCCAGTGGTTAAACCTTATCCAGGCTCTCCAAACCTTGTATGGACTCCACAGTTAAACCTTGGCTTGTGGTCGTGACTGTCAAGTATCACAACTTTTTAACAAACCTGGTAATTTCTGAAAGGCTTTTAAAAATTTACATCAGCTATTTGAAAGCCACAAATCAGATTGCAGTATTTTTAGATGAATGAGAAACCACGTTGTTATTAAACTTGAAAGGTACCAACATCTCTGAGCTTGACAGCATCCCATGGAAGATATATTTCCTGCTGCTACAGAAACATTAAGGTGATCCAAAGGTAAATCAGCAGTGACAGATCAGTGACCATACTGCACACTCAGCATCCTCAAGAGAACTGTGTTTGTCTGCAGATCTCATGCTTTTCTTGTCTAAAGAGTTTTCTTATCCATAATTAACGTGAGGATTTGATAACCATAAAGCGTTTATTTGCAAGGTGTTTTCAAGCAAAATAAAAAATAGCTCTTGCTGTGACTGCCTCCCTTTCTGTGACCGGACTACAGCTTTGGGCAGAGTGGTGTATAAATTGAAGTCTCTGACACTTTAATGTTGCTGTAGCAGCTTCAAAACAAAATACATTGAAATCAATTACAGGAGAAGCTGAGATATGCATTGCAATATTGCAAAATATGCAAATATAGCCCAGGAGTTTGTTGTTTCTCTTATCGCTGCAGACTTTCTACGCTTATATTTCTATTGATAGAATAACTCCATATTTATACATAGAAATAAGATTTAAAATTATTCATAGTTTTAAAGGGACATTATGGGTAGCCTTCTTGTTCTGGATTGTTTTATAAAAATATGTGATTACTTTCAAAGGAGCAGAAGCTGTTTGGTTTCCTTAAGAAATCATGAATATTTTGGGATGGTTTCTAACAATAGAATGTTATCATCTACATGTGTGCTGGAAGAAGTTAAGAAAACATGTTGTTCCAGCCTACTGATTTTGCATTTTATTTTTAAAAATGTCTAATTTAAGAATATGAGAAATATTTATTAATGTTAGAACACAGTTATGATTACTGTAATTTTCTAGTAATGCCAAAAGTCCCAGTTCTAGCACTTACTAGCAATTCCTGTCTCTGCTTGAAGAACCAGGTAAGCAGCAGATGTGGCCGCGGCTTTGTGACAGATTGCTCAACATGTGATTAGCCAAGAAACCCTTGGCTTTCAGAGCCTGTGCCTAAGGTCTTCTTTGGTAATTTTACCAAGCTTAGTATCAGATTGGAAACCACAACTGTGAGAAAAGTTTGGACAGAAGCAGAAATAGATTTGGTGTCATGATTATCACCTATTTAACAGCCACGGCAGCATGTAAGTGATAGCAACATCAAAACTCGCCAAATTCTCAAGGTCTTGGTTTCCACGCAATTGTTAAAGAGGACGTCTTTCTCTGTAACTGTCAAGCAGGTTCTGACTTGAGAAGGAGAACAGTTTTCTCAGTGCTGAGGGCATATCACAGTGTATGCGCTGTGCACCACTCTGGAATTCAGCTCACAAAGTTTGCTAAATTGAAGCCTCAGCCTATCACCAGCACCTGAGCAAGCAAAAAAGCAGCTATAATGTAGCTTTTTACACCCCAACAAAAAAAGGAAACACAAAAATCAGTACTGAAAAGTACCTGTAGAATACCAGAGGTTTGCAGTTCACAGAACAGATCTTAGGAGAATTACTGTCCTGCCCTCAGAAGAATGTATCTCTGAATTGCCCATGACTCTACAGGATTTCCTCAGAGAATATATTGCACTGAGGGACATGTGAAGTTGTTTCAGTGCTGAGGAGCAGGTGTCAGTACATTACCACAGGATGAAAAAAATTGTTACAATGCAAGAAAAACTGATATGCAATGTGAATACAAATGCAGAACCTCTTACGATTTCTTAGGAAATATTCTGCCTTTTCTAGCTAAAAAAAATTGTCGTGCTCAAGGTCAAAGTATGATGCAACAGAACCATTAAGAACAGTTGTATCATTAGTCAACTTGGAAGGCCAATTGTCTTCACTGGGACTCTTTTCTGCTTAAAATTAAGGAAATTTTTAAGTCTTGGAGAATAAAAAACCTGATTTTAGCGGTTTATGTGCTTTTTCAGTACCACAGTGGTTAAGCACTTCATAGTTGTTAATGATGTTAGCAGACTTGCCCCAAGACAGATTACTGACTAGATGAGGCTTGATATTTCAGTTAGAAACCCACCTTAGCACCATGAGATTCTGCCTGTCATTGATGGACTTATATTAAGAACTCACTCCCCACTGGGACATTACCCTGGTATTTCAGGACTCTTGGAAAGCTACAGTTTGAGGGTTCAGCATCCTGCTCATTATTGCATTGTTTTATGAAAGTAGCTTCCTGGTCGCTGCTCCATGTTCTATGAGGATACAAGAGATGCAAACCAGTGAGAATGACTCGCCGTATACTGTGCTTTTGGTGGAGAAACTCCACTGTAGGAACCTTTCCAAAGTAATGCTCACATTTCACGTGATGTCAGGAGCGTCTGTACTCATCCCGCACAGCTGTTCCTGCCACGGCGGCCTAAGGAAATGGTTCTCTCTCTGCACAGATCATCAGAGGGCATAGTAGGTACACCAGAAGATTGCTAAGGCAGAGCTTTTCAGGCACTGGGGCCGGTGTATCTTGAGCACAAATTAAGCCAGACAGAGCCCAATCCACATTTTCACCAGTGACAACAGGATTGCAGAAGAGTCCCAGACAGATGTTGCACTCGATAGGGCCATCCTGCAGTGACGGCTCTTCAGGTCGCGTTCCCTGCCTGCTTACCCTCCTCCTCGGAGTCTCCACATCCTTGTGTAACAGACCTGAGCTGACGCAGGGTGTATTCTGAGAAGGGTGTGGTTTGAACGTGTCGAGGTGACATACTGTGAATGGGAGAAAAAGCTAAAACATATAGGCACCAACTGTGAGAATGAACATGTAAACCACATATTTTTAACAATTCTTGTTATTTGAAACTAACCTCCCTTCCTGAGGGACTTTGCTGTAGAAAAGCAACAAGAAAGCTATGTATTCCCATCCAGGCATTAGCAGCAGTATTAGAGCACAATTAGCTTGAGCGTCACATTTAATTTAAGTTCTAAACCCTCCCACTGTATTCTCTTGTAAAGGAAACATTGCTTCCAGGGTACATTCTGTTTTCAAAAGCAGAAGAAAGAAAACTTGATGTTATCCCCTTTAAAGATTAATCTCGCTCTTATTCATTATTACTCAAAAAAAGCAAAGGTACTACATTAGATGACTTTAAAGGACCTAAAATACATCAGTAGTTTCTTCTTCAAAGATGGGATTGAAGAAGTTACCATGATCATATCCACAAGAAAAAGTGGTGTGACACTAAAAAGTTACCAGTTAGGATTTTTACTTGTCTTTCTTCCTTTGATGTAGAAAAATCTTCTGAGAGATGAATGTAGATTATAAAACAGTGATATTACTTAAGAAATACAGTGGAAGACTTAACCTTTTGGCTTCTGCCCAGTGTCCCAAAACCTAGTGAAAATGTTCAAGGTGAAATGGGTTCAAAGCAGTACCATTGCATCTGCAACGAAGAGTTGAATAGCCTTTTTACTTGAAAAGTTTTCTCCTTCCATCTCCATATTCCTCCTCTTTCTTTCTATGATCTTCCATTTTTTCTCTTAAACTCAGTCATTTCCTCTCTCTTTCCCACCTTTCAGTCTTGAAATTCCTGATGGCACTACTAGATCACACGTTTGCTTCCGAGCTGAGTCAATCCTTTCTCAGCTGCAATTCCCAGCTGTGTGTAAGGACACTCTGCTTGCAGAAATGCCCTGTCAGCAGAGGGTGAGCCTACTGCTAGTGCCTTGGAAATTGTGAAAAACAAGGTGAAAAAATGAAAGCAAACCACTGTCTACACCACACACAAAAATGGATTGTTTTCATGCCAGCTGTGGGTATGGCAATGCGTATGAGATATTGAAACTGGGCAAAAATGCAATATTAAGAAATTGTTTGAAGATTTTTGATGAAGAATTTGACATTAAAAAAAAAGCAGTTATTTAAATAGTTGACCCTACATCTGCAGAACACAGTAAACATACCTAGGCTCTCACAATTACAAACAGTATCATAAAAATCTGCTCAAGCTCTGAAATAAATAATATAGCGGGAAATAACTGTCCTATGTTTCCATTCTAATTATTAAAGTGTCACGCTAATGAACTAAGAATAGTGTCTTGTGATAACATTTCAAGTTAAATTTGAACTCTCTGGTGGTAGTTATTATCTATTTTCCTTTTTTTTTAAAAAAAAAGGTCCTGCTTTGTGAAGTTTGCAGTACAAGGGCATAAAGGATTTTTTACACTGAATTCAGTGGCTGGAAGATGAGAAGGAAATAGAGCATAGAGAGGTAATAAGGTACTCTCGTCTACATTACTATTCAAATTATGAGCATTTAATGAAGAAACCAAAGATTAATGAAGAGGATGTTTAACAATAATCAAATGCTAGTAACGGAGTTGATGATGTTTCTTATAAGGAGTCTGTCAGATACCACTGCGTTGAATCAGTTACCATAAGCTCTAAAATGTACAAATAGATTCAGACATAATGGCTTGAGTTACCATTACTACAGCTTTCATTTTAATGTGCTTCAAGCTAGTCACCTCCTTGTAAAAGCTTCCTAGCATATAATCAGTCCCCTCTGGCCTTTGCTTGGATGTACAGAATAGATTTTTAACTGTCAGCAAAACAATTAAATAAAAAAATCTGAAGGAAAGTTATTTTGCAGGATACAAAAAAATAAAAATCAAGACCTCCCATGAAAAAAAATGAATGAGCTTCATTGTGCAGGTGGACCCAGACTTCTTCAGTCCCCCCTCGTCTACAGAGCACTTCAGGTAACCCCGTTCTGGCTATGCTACGGAGGTAACATCTGCAAAGAACATGGGCATCACTGAAAAATCAGCTGCAGTTCTTTGTTGTGCACTGACTGCAAAGAGTTTCCAATTAGAATTACAGCTCATCAAGACAGTGCCAGCAGGCTTCTGGGTGGTTAAGCCTCCAATTTTAATTGAACTGCCTTTAGCTGGTGATAAAATCTGTCTTTTTAAACAGGCAAACTGCATAGTTCCTGTAGCAACTTAAATTCAAGTTGGGTTTGCATTCAGGATAATTGCACTGAGTTTGGATTCAGTTGATTTAGTTGAAATGTGTATTTTATTCACCAAAATGCTACAAAATGTAATTCCTTTTTTCTAGAGTATCCTGCTTTTTTCCATTTCCTATTTCTCTCCTCCTCTGTTTTTCATTTTTGTCATCATGTGTTCCTTTCAGAATAATTAGTATGTAAGGAATGAGACATGAGCAGAGTTCTCTGGTTGAAAATCGAGGTTCTTCAGAGTTTCCACACATATGGAAAAGTAGTTTAAAGACTCAACTTAATTCACATTATCCATTTTTTACTGCCAAAACCATTCAGCACTGTGTGAAATTTAGAGAAATATATTGTGCTAATTTATAAGACGGTAATACCAGAGATCAGTGGAGTTTTTCCAGCTTCCTATGCAACAAAAGAAGGAATAAGGGAAGACTGTATTTTTTCTAGACATTCACCAACTGAAGCGTGCTTTTAAAGCAAGCCCTCTCCAAGAATAGCATGACAGTCTTTAAAGGTATGGAGTCATTCCACTGTAGTAAACGCAAACCAATAGAATCATAAGATAAACATGGGGAGGGGGAAGCAAAAGAAGCAGCTTTCTTTGAGTCTCATCATAAGAATGAAGTTATAAATAGTAATGAAATGAAATTCTTAATTAAAAAGGTAGTATAAGGGTACCTTTTAAGTATTGCAGGTTATCTTTAGAATTCAGAAGGTGTGATGGGGACAATATGAAACGGTCCACAACGGCACGTGGTGTAGTTAAGCTCTCAGCATCAAGCAATCAGTCTTTTCCTACCCAGCAAAACAGGTAACTACAAGTATTACTGTGAGTGCCCCAGTCTCCTCCGGTATGTGTATTATATTCATAAAGAAAAGAGGAGGTGACCAAAAAAAGCATGTTTTGCTTTCTGTCTGCATCGCTGTACGGATATTTCTGACAGCAAAATAACCTGCCTGTTATATCCTGGCTCACTTGTCCAAGGGGTGCCATTTATCTAGAGGCCTAATTTGCCACTGATCAAATACGTGGACAGGTAATTATTTTTCAAAGATGGTGAGAAAGTAATTATTGATCTTCAGTTGCAAAAGCAATATTCAGAGTGCAAAAAAGGATTTTTGAGACATTCAGCAGCAAAAGCTAACAAATGCAGCAAAAATTATTCTCTAAATTATGCATGTTCTTTATTAAAAACATGTTAAACCTCAAGTTTTTCTATCCAAAATAATCAGCCTTGAAAAAGGACTGTTGATCCATCTTTCAGTAATGTGCTGTGATCTTGTCAGGACAGGTGTTCAGGGGAGGTACGCAGAAGTCATTCTGAGTGCACACACCTAGAATACTGCTTGGGAGCTTGTCTTCTTAGAGTTGTAATACCCATTTAAAGTTTATGTTTCAGGTGACATCGGATCTGTCGCTCAGGATTATCCCGGCGCGAGGATGGTCAAACTGCTTTTGCGAGCCCTTTTGCAATGCTGGAGGAAGCCCGGAGTTACCTCGTCCGTTGTAATGAGTAAGAAACGAGAGCAACAAAACCTGCTGCAAAGCTGTAATGTCAGCGATTGCTAACTTTTTCTTGACTACTCATCTCTCTCCTTAATTATGTTTGCCTTCTTTTTGCTAGCAGTTAAGTTAGATGTTAATGGAAAAAACATTAAAACTCCCTATTATCCTATGGAGAAAAAATGAATGCACTGGTGTGTGAAAGGAAGACAGGGATCAGTTTTCAGGTAAACCTTCCTGTGTGAGGCTTAGCACCAAAGGAATGCATTTTTATTACTTGGCCAGATAGTTCAGATTTCTGTTCACTCTTAGTAAAAACCTTTTTAATAACATTTATAAAACTTTATTACAGAGCTATGAGAATAAAATTACATTTTATAACTCACATGAGATCTTGAGGGACCTGCATCTATAAGCTTTAAAGTCATTATTATACTTAATGCATCTATTCTGATAAAATGTTTCTTCTCATTTCTCTGAAAATTTTAACCATATTTTCGCTTTCCTTGGACAGTTGAGATCGTCCTTGGCAATCATTAAAAAAGTTAATTTATTTTTTAAAATCCAGTAATTGTAATTAGTTGATGTATAAGTCACTTGGAATTTACAGGCATATTCAAAATCAAGATAAAACACTCTGTAGTTGCTGTCACCTGAACTCCCCTATGCAATGAGCATGTTTGAGGAAGCTAGTAGCTGTTCTTGTAAACGTACACAGCGTAACAATGGACACGTATTTGCACATTCTGTCTCAGTAAATAGTTGTGAGCTGTGTATGTTCTAAATTACGTGTACTCAACTGATTCTAGAGATGTCAAAATTAAAAAGTAGTAAGCGACTGGAACATTAGGGAGGAGGTATTCCCAGTACTGAAGGATATGTTTCTGCCTGAGGTAGAATTAATGGGGGTTCCTCCAGAAGAAGAATACTCAGAGTTTGGAGCCCAGTCTAGATTCTCCAAACTATGCTCTGGGGGATGCTATCTTTTTTTACTGTACATACAGCTGAAGGACATCAGGGGCACAAGTTAGATTTTTCAAGTACCTCAGTGCAGGTGGTATGAGTATCTCCTCACAAGGAATTCTCCGTTGTCTTGGAAATCCTGCCTGATGTGTTTTGAAGTTTAGTGTAAGCATTCACACTCTATATTCTGAAAGACATCTTCTGAAAAAATCTGAAGATGTATTCTACCTCTAGATTTAAAAAGTGCAAGTAAATTAGGATGAATGATAGAATTTACCAACTAATAAAAAACTTCACTCATTAACCTTGTTCTAAAATCTTGTGAATCTCCTTTAGAATGACATATTGGGCTAACTTTCAGAGAGATAACCTCATGAGTAGCAGTACCATTTTAACTCCTGTTGAATAGATTAGTGTCTTGAGCTGGAAGAACGCTAATTAGCCAAAGATTCGGTGATAAAAAAATGTAACTGCAGACTTTCTTGGAAAGGTAAGAAATGTTATAAAATCAGCAGCATCCTATCCAAAAGTATTTTTCAGTTAGAGATACTAGGTAAGATACTCACCGCAGGTAAATTAGAAATGTTCCAATTAAGTCAACTAGACTATAAAATTGTAGTTAGACGCAAGTTTGTTTCTTTCCAGGGTGTTTTTTCTGGAATGAGGTTTCTGTATTCTACGGATTCTAAGATCCATTTACCACATTATTCTGAAAATGCCCTCCTCCTTGGGTCACCTCTGAGTTTAAAGACTCTTTCCAACTCAGGCCAGACTATGACTCATCAGGTAACAACTTCTTCCTTCAACTTCATGCTGTTCACACTTTGGGGGTTTTTCCCTAGAATTCCCACTTGTCGTATTTCCATGACAAAGTCTTATTTCCAAAAGCAGTAAAATACTAAGGTTATACTAAATGGATTAAGGTGTTTTTTTTTTTTTTTTCTGAAAATACTGACAATCCACTAGTGTTTTAGACAACAGATTATAGCCAAATTCCCATTGTTCTGACTACTCATATTTTTTTAAATTATTATCATAGCATAATTTATGCACTGAAGCTATTTCTGTATTTATGTTTTTCTCTTAAGTAATGAAAAGTTTTCTGCAATCCTTAGAATTCTGTTAAGTAAGGCTGCACAGAACTGGTTATCCAGATGGGAATATGAAGATATTTATTTCCAGAATCTATAGATAAAATAATCTGTTCCCCAAATAGGACTGCTGAATCAGAAGGTTAAAATTCAGAGTCATGGGTATGACATTACAAGTTTCTTCAAGTAATATAGAGAAACAGCACAAGGTTCTAGACAGGGATTATTCACATTAAAAAAAAAAGAAAAATTGGAAGGAGGGTTAAAAAAGGGCTAATAAGGGATCAGGGAGAAAATTCTCTAACTCTTCTCCCTACTGTCTGAAAATATATACTGAAGGAGATCATACCCAAACACTAGAATTAGAAAAAATAATATGCATTTCCTACAGGTGTGGATGTTTGGATACACCTGCCTATAACTGGTTTCAGACCACAGCCTATTTTCCAGCTGCTGTTCTGTAACATTTATTTATTTATTTATTTTAGCAGAACTGGCTACTCTTGTATTCCCTTCTTTGATTACGAGCTTTCTCAACATCATCTATTCTCATGAGAAAACAGTTTTCAACATTACACTACATTAAAGACTGAAGAATTAGGACTTACTAATACGACAAATTTCACTACTGTCAATAATATGCACAGATTTTCAAAACACAGCTGAAATGTGGCAAGGGAATGGCATAATTTGTTTTATGCATTGGAATAAAACTTTCATGTGGTTTACTGCAATTTTTAAGAAAGGATTGCTAAAGCTTTTCCAAATACACAAAAGACTTGGCTGGAAGCTCTGGTCTTCAGCTTGTATTACTTTGTATGATTTAAGCAGACATAACTCAATAGTCTAGTCATGTTGTGTTTTAATTTAAATACTTTTGATCTCGTTATTTTAGATTTTGGTTAAAGTTTTGAGGGTATATCAGGAAAAAAAATTAATCAAAAGGGAACAAATAACAAGTCCTTAAAAGTCACTTTGATTCTTACTATGTTAGATCTCATTATTAAAAGTATTAAAAGAGCAATCATTTTCTACAAAAAAAGCGAAGCTTCATGCCCACAGTCTTCTATTACGTGGATTGCAGCAAGTGGACAACGATGTCTCTGATCTTCATGCTATTATAAGATAATTGAAATTGATAGGGTTATTCTAATGTAACTGGGAGTGAGGCCCAGCCTTTTGAATCGTCTATTTAAAAATCACGAACAGGAGTAGTTTTAATAAGAGGAGCTTCTGCTGTGAAACATAATTTTGATTATGGGGCCGCTGACAGCCAAGAGATTTCCTGCTTTCCCAGGCAGAAAACTGGAAACATCACATAGATGTGACAGGAGGAAGCATGGCTTCTCATTTTGGAAAAACTGTAGTCTTGGAGTCTTTTCAAAACCCTTGACTTCCAGGCAGTGATGACAGAGATTTGTACTCATTACAGCATATTTTTATTGGACATAAACATTTATGGCAGGCTGATATAATGGCATAACATGGATTTCTCTACAGAAAATAGGAGTCATCAATGCATACCAAATAATCTCTAAGTGAAAGTGGGGGAAACTTTTTAGAGGGAGTTACTGTCCACCCTGAGGTGTGGGCAGTGAGTACCTTGGCACACCTGTGTGCACATTCAAGGGCATTCTCCAGGTATTTTATTTACATCAGTTAACTAAAAGTGGTTAAGTGAATGACTCTCACTGTAAAGAAAATGTGAGTATATGACTTGCTGTTAATGGAGTTAAATTAGAAAGCTGTTTAAAAGCTTTAAAGAATCATGATCTTGTAACTTTCATTTTTCTGTGGTGTATTAATTGAATAATATAATTGTTTTGTGATTTTTTGTCAAATAACTGTACATAATATGTGCTGTTTAAAGAATGAAGGACTATGAAATCTATTCTTTGTTTTCCCACAGAATTAACTTTTATTTATAGAAGTAATTGTATTAAAATCAAGAGAAGCAGGAGTGCACTTTCTCCTGTGAGCAAGGCTTTCAAGGGTAAATCAAAAATTATCAATAAATGCATGCTTTCTATACTGGGGAATAAATGGAATATCTTAATATGTGTCACTGATGTATGTTTGCAATATGCCACCTAGAGTTCTTGCAGGGTCTATAGATAGTCATTTCTAGCTTTTTAGTAACTTTATACAAGTGTCATGGTTTAGTCAGCAACTAAGCACCACACAGCCACTCCCTCTCCCAGTGGGGCGAGGAGGAAACTTAGAGGAAAAGGTAAGAAAACATGTGGGTTGAGATAAGAACAGTTTAATAATTGAAAATAAATTAAATATTTACTTACTAATATTACTACTGCTTACTACTACTGAGTAATGACAATACTGTTTCTAATTTTAATAATATGCAGTGAGAAGGAAAACAGCAATGGGAAAAAAAACCCACAAGTTACACGACCGCTCACTACCCACCAACCAACATCCGGTCTGTCCCTGAGCAGTGAGATAGAGACAAGCCCCATGACCGACTCCCCCAACTTAAATACAGAGCATGATGTCTTACGGCGTGAAATATCCCTTGGTCAGTTTGGGTCAGCTGTCCTGGCCCTCCCCTCCCAGCCTCTTGTAGAGGAGGAGCTGGGAACACGGGTGCAGTATGAGAAACTGAAAAAGTCCTTGGCTTGATATAAACATTGCTTGGCAACAACTATAAATATTAATATTCTTCAGTATTCTTCAATTCAATATTCTTCTCAGCAGAAATCCAAAACATAGCCTCATACTAGCTACTGTGAAGATAATTAACTCTGTCCCAACCAAAACCAGCACAGTAAGACAGACTAAATGTGGTTGGTTTCTTTGCCACAAAATTGAATTCTGTTATGTCTTGGTTACATCGTTATTGATTCCAGAGATAACTAAATCTGGAATGGATATAACATGTATTTCTGTGCTATTGTTGCTATATGTATATACTTTACTATTTAAACTTCTTTTTTCTTTTGAGATGGAGCTTTGCAAAGCTTAGCTTATAAAGCACTAGAAATGCTTTATGAAGTTGACCCTGGCTCCAGATACAAAGCGTACAATATTTGCAAAGCAGAAGTAGAGAGATGTAAGAGAGTGATGGAAAACACTGGTGTCACAGACCTAACAGCCAATTACTAGTTGTGCCATACTGATAACAACAGTCTGAGTCTGTCTGGGTCATGCCCAAGCAAACTGGTACTTTTGTACCAGTCGTTACTTTAATTTTTACATAAGCAAATACTGGACCTCGTTATGTAAATGAACTTGTGAGAACAGTAAGAGAACACGTTTGCTACTAAGCATGCACCTACCTAGACCTCAACTTTTGAGTGTCTTAAAACAAAATGCAGGTTCAAATGCAGGATCAGGGCCTCTGTCAGGAAAGACTTATAGATCTGCTTAATACTGTACAGAATAGGCATAATTTAAAGCCCAGTGAAATGAATTGGAGTGGGGTTTAACGGTTCATTGGGTTTAGATCTAGTTCCAGAAACAGTTCCAGTGAAATCAGTTCATACTATGTAAAGCATGTGCATGCGTCCTTACACGGGATCTGAGCCTGAAGCCCACATTATGAGTTTAAAAGATTCAGGATAGTTACTGAACTTTCCAAAAAATATTAACGTACGTCTCAAAACCATTTATGTACAGTGATATGCAGGAAGAGTGTTAAAATAGAGGAGGCAGTGTAGCCAAGAAGCAAGGTGTTTGGCAGAACCTCTGGTGGGTTTTCTTTTACAAGTAGTTCTTGTCTACTCTGGATACGCTAAATTCATGCAGAATCTTAAATGCAGAGAAAAGTCCTGTGCCATAGGAGGCCATAGTTTATTGTGCTTCTTTAAACATAAAAATTATTCATTTATCAGATTCAAGCACAAGTTGAACCTTTCTTCAGAGTTCCAGCTACTCTGATTTAGTGTCTGATTCTGTACTTCTTTAAAGAAATATGAAACCTTAAGATATTGGCATGTTTAATACATCTATATGTAATAAAGGTTCTTAATGATATTTGATTTATACAGTAGATTGTATTAAATTAAAGCTATTTTATTAATTTTATTAAATTAAAGCTCTTGCTTTAATGGTGCTATTAAAACTTGTTTCTGATAGTAAATGTAGCCTTTTCTGTAGAAGAACATGCTTTTGGTCCTAGGTAGCTACAAGAAGTTGGTAAATTATACCAATTCCTCTGATATTCTTGCTACTTCTTTTATGGTAATGATTCCTGAATAGGCAGAGATTATTAGTCCCTTTAACTCCTTTCCGTTTCAATCGTCAGAGGTTCTGCCATTCAGCAACTTGCAGGAGTGGACTCAGGAGAAAGAGCCTAAGATACAAATGGTTAAAAATACTTTTTTCCTTAAAAAAGGACTGTTGAGATTTGAGCTTCTTTTGTATTTATCATAATACTTTTAAGAGTCTCTATAATGTATTACAACTGCTATTAAGACAGTTATTAAGACAGGAGATGCACTACTGCATTTTTGAAACACATATATCAAGGGAGAATACAACAGAACACAAGCATATTACATGTAAATATTTTAAAATATATGTGCCAGGAAATAGTGTTTTTACTCTAATATTTCATTTCAGTAACAGCACACACAGAAAGCCAAGAATGCTTCGAGCCCCTACGCCCCTTAATAATGTGACACCAGTCATCTTTTTCATAGTCCTTAAGATACAGAATAATGATCATTATAGATTTCTGCCTTATGCTGACATCTAAAACTCACGTGGAAAAGGCACCAGAGCAGCCTATGATGATAGCACAGAGGAAGGAGACTTTTAAAACTGGAAAGAAAGTGCTGTTAGGAGCCAACACAAGTCTTTTTTTTTTTTTTTTTTTAATTGCCATGTGGTGAAAAGGGAGGCTGTGCCATGCCATGACTCCATCCTGCACAGGACTGATGCAGCGTTCAAATACCTCTTTAGACTTCATCAGACATTTTTTAATCTTGTAATAGGAACATGTCCCAACTGATATCAAGGCCCAAGTGTGCTGAATGCTAGAGTACATAAAACACACCGCTCTGGAGGGTGTCTCTTTGTACACCAGGAGTCAGGTGATGCTTTAACTACTGAAGTAGCTGATGTTGTGGCTCTCCACCGTGTTGTTTTTCTGCCTCAGGCCTCCTCCTTGTTTGACAGCTGGCTTCTCCCTGCACCCCGAGCAGACAGCTCCCCAGCCTTTCCATGCCGGACAGCTGGGCAACTCATGACTTTCTTCTCTTAAATAATGGGTTTACTGTATTACGTCCCACTTTTGCTGTTGATCTCTGAACAGCCAGAGCAATCGGGTCGGTGGGGGGCAAGGGAGCATGGGAACTGTTAGCAAAATGACACTTCCTCGTTCCTTAAAATCCTCTGTTCTCAACTAACGTTTTGTTGGACTGTTCGACTGGTGGGAAGACCCTATAATTTCAGAGGACTGTCAAAAATACTGCTTTTCTGAGCCGTAGCGATGCCAGGCCTTGACAGCT
>NW_010266292.1:0-3766 GCF_000690775.1 Eurypyga helias
ATGATTCTATGATTCTAAGGTTTTCTCCAAAAGTATGAAGATTTTATTTTCTTCTCCTAGTAATCACTAGGACTGGTATTAGATCTGCTGCTGAAATCTACATATGAATAAAAAATTTTTAAGTGAAAGATGATCTGGGGTGCTTTGCATTTTGTTAGAATATTTATTTTTTAAATGTTGATAGAAGCAATTTTTCCTTTAACATATAGTATTCCAATCTTAATAGTTCCTATCATCTACAGAAATTATTTTAATAACATTCCCAAGTTAAGTTTTATCTCATCATATTGTGATGTACCAGTGGTTGGGGTTTTCTTTTGGTTTGGTTTTGGTTTCATGGGTTTTGTTTTGTTTTGTTTTGTTTGGGGTTTTGGTGGTTTTTTTTGTTTGTTTGGTTTGTTGGTTTGGGTTGGTTTGGTTTTGCATATGAGTATTTATCTAACTTTATTGTAAGAGTGGAAGCTATTTTGGTGAGTACATGGGGAAAAAAAAGTCCAGAAAATTGTTTAAAAATAGAGAATCATAGAATGGTTAGGGTTGGAAGGGACCTTAAAGACCATCTAGTTCCAACCCCCCTGCCATGGGCAGGGACACCTTGCACTAGACCAGGTTGCTCAAAGCCACATCCAGCCTGGCCTTGAAGACATCCAGGGATGGGGCATCCACAACATCTCTGGGCAACCTGTTCCAGTGCCTCACCACCCTCTTTGGGAAGAATTTCTTCCTGATATCTAATCTAAACCTCCCTGTTTTCAATTTGTACCCGTTACCCCTTGTCTTGTCACTACAGGCTCTTGTAAAAAGTCCTCTCCCAGCACTCTTGTAGCCCCTTCAGGTACTGGAAGGCTGCAATGAGGTCTCCTCGGAGCCTCCTCTTCTCCAGGCTGAACAAGCCCAGTTCTTGCAGCCTTTCATCATATGGTATGTCTGAACTTGCAGCTAGCTACTGCAAGTTTTTGCTTAAGCAGAAAATTTCTGCCTTTGCCATAGAGTCATGTTACTTGCTCTGGTGAGACAGTTTCCATGAGTATAATTTCTTTAATATTTAGTGATTAAAATCTGTATTTTCATGGTAAAATACCATGAGGTAATATCATTAGATATCTTAAGAGTTAGGGTTCTAGCCATGGAAGTTTTCTATAGATCCAACAGTAAAAATGAGTCATCTCCCACTGTGCTTGTCCTATTTACAATACAGAGAGATGAGATGAGATGAAGTATCCTTATGTTCCCTTCATTGACTGAAAATAGGACCTGAATAACTATTTTAAATAAGATTAGTGTCTAGAATTATGTAAAACTATTCAAACCTTATGTGATAGAATGAGTGAATATACTTTGCAGCAGCTATTATTTTCATACCACATGTCAACCACTTCAGCCTTACAGGTAACAGTAAAGAAAGGCACATGGACAGCTGAAAATACTTACATGAAAAATGTGACAATGACCATTTGTTATGATTTTTAAGCAGGTTTGTTCCATTCTGTTAATCCTGGCTCTTTTTTTCACAGAAAATGCCAGTACATTGTCCAGCAGTCAATTTTGTGTCCAGCAACATCTTACAAATTACTTACTGTACACTGTTTTCAGGATTTTTAACATACCTGACATCTGTGTAGCATGCCTGTAGACTGCCATCTGCCCACAGAAAAGTAGGTGTTGATCTCTCCCATTTTCAAATTCCCTCAGGCACTGTATATCTTTCTCTGTGGTGGTCCATTTTCTTGCATGATATAGAAGACTGTCCTTGAATGGATAACTTCTCACGTTTGACAGGATTAATCTCCAGAGGCTTATATTTTGTGTCCCTTTTCCAATCTCTTTATCAGTGCTCTCTTCCTCAGCAATTGATCCCAACTGCTTTGCTTTTCTACCCTCTAATTCCAGGCTACTGGCCCCATTATCCCAACATGGATTCAGCAAGGTGATAAATATGCTCACTTGGACAGCAGCTGAAATCATTTCACGTATCCTGTAGCTCACCCTGGAATAAAGATCAAGTGGTTACATCTTGTTCTGCCTCTTCTTCTGTCTCTGGCTCTTATGATGGCCCTTCTATGTCCTCCTATACTAGACAACATGATTTTTGTGTCTACTTCTTCCTTTGTATTGGGGCAACCAACACTGGTACTGCTTGATTTAGCTGTTTTGCTCGCTACCAGGATCTGAGTAGTTGCAGTGCCTGTCACTGCGGTTTAAGTAGTCAATACTATGTCATTGGGATTAGAGTAGCTGCAGTGCTTGTTGCGAGGGTTGGAGTATCTGTGGAGGGTGGACTAGAGGATGAGGGTAGAGTGGCCGTGACGGTTGGAATGCCTGCACTGCCCATCATGGATGTTCAGGTAGCTGCTGTGCCTCCTGCAGTGCTTGGTTGGCCAGAGTGTTCATTGTGGGGGTTTGGCTAGCTTCAGAGTGCCCACATTTGCACTGACTGCCAGTAGCAAATGAGGTAGTATTTCTAAATAGTTTTTTAACCTTGAGAAAGATCTGAAGAACATTCAGGAGTAGCCTCACATTCACAAATCCTGGTCCTCATGGAGGACTTCAACCACCCTGATATCTGTTGGAGGAAAAACATGTCAGGGCACAAACAAGCCAGGAGGTTCTTGGAATGTGTCGATGACCACTTTCCTTCTCCAAGTTATAGAGGAGTTGATAAGGAAGGGAGCCACGCTAGACCTTGTTCTCACGAACACGGAGGAGTTGGTGGAAAATGTGATGCTTGAGAGCAGCCTTGGCTGCAGCGACCATGATAGTGTGGAGCTTGAGATCCTTGAGAAGGTGAGGAGGGTGCGCAGCAAGCTTACTACCCTAGACTTTAGGAGAGAAGATTTTGGCCTTTTCAGGGAACTGATTGGCTAAGTTCCATGGGATGAAGCCCTCGAGGGAAGAGGGGTCCAAGAAAGCTGGTGAGTGTTCAAGGAGATTCTCCTCCAAGCTCAGTACCTGTGCATCCCAAAAAAGAGGAATTTGAGTAAAAATATTTGAAGTCTGTGTGGGTGAACAAGCATCATCTTATTTCCTGAGCTGCAAAAAGGAAGACTACAGTGGGTGGAAGGAGGGACAGGTACCCTCAGGGCAGTACAGGGAAGTTGTCCAACAAGTCAGGGTTCAGGCTGGGAAAACTAAAGCCCTGACAGAATTAAACCTGGCCAGGGATATCCAAGGAAACATGAAAGGCTTCTATAGGTACACAGGTGGTAAAGGGAAGATCAGGGAAAATGCGGGCCCTCTCTGGAAGGAAATGTGAGAGCTGGTTTCCCAGGATATGGAGAAAGCCAAGGTAATCAATGATTTTTTTGCCTCAGTCTTCACTGACAAGAGAGCAAGACATACCACCAACATCATAAAGGTCAAGGGCAGGGACTGGGAGAATGTAGAGCTGCCCAGTGCTAGTGAGGGTCAGGTTTCGGAGAACCTAAGGAACCTGAAGGTGCACAAGTCCATGGGACCTGATGAAATACATCTTTGGGTCTTGAAGAAACAGCTAGATGAGGTTGTGAAACCTGTATTCATTATATTTGAGAAGTCGTGGCAGTCTGGTGAAGTTCCCACTGACTAGAAAAGGAAAAACATGACCCCCATCTTTAAAAAGAAAAAAAAAGAGGATCCAGGGAACTATAGGCTAGTCACTCTCGCCTTTGTCCCTGGCAAGATCATGGAGCAGATCTGGGAAACCATGCTAAGGCACATGGAGAATGAGGAGGTGATTGGTAACAGCCAGCATGGCTTCACCAAGGGCAGATCATGCCTGACAAACATG
>NW_010266292.1:3932-5370 GCF_000690775.1 Eurypyga helias
TCTCCCTTTTGTCCCTGGCAAGATCATGGAGCAGATCTTCCTGGAAAACATGCTAAGGCACATGGGAAACAAGGAGGTGATTAGTGACAGCCAACATGACATCACCAAAGGCAGATCATGACTGACAGATCTGGTGGCTTCTGCAAAGGAGTGACAACCTTGATGGAAAAAGGAAGGGCAACAGATGTCATTTACTTGGACTTGTGCAAATGTCAGATAGTGTCCCTCACAACATCCTTGTCTCTAAATTGGAGAGGCATAGATTTGACAATGGTCCACTTGGCGGATAAAGCACTGAAACCAGTGAACTATAGGCTAGTCACTCTCGCCTTTGTCCCTGGCAAGATCATGGAGCAGATCTTCCTGGAAAACATGCTAAGGCACATGGGAAACAAGGAGGTGATTAGTGACAGCCAACATGACATCACCAAAGGCAGATCATGACTGACAGATCTGGTGGCTTCTGCAAAGGAGTGACAACCTTGATGGAAAAAGGAAGGGCAACAGATGTCATTTACTTGGACTTGTGCAAATGTCAGATAGTGTCCCTCACAACATCCTTGTCTCTAAATTGGAGAGGCATAGATTTGACAATGGTCCACTTGGCGGATAAAGAACTGGCTTGAGGGTCACACTCAGAGAATTGTGGCCAACAACTTGATGTCTGATGAAGACCAGTGGTGAGTGGTGTTTGTCAGAGGTCACGACTGGGACCAGTGTTATTGAATATCTTTGCAGTGACATGGACAGTGGAGTTGAGTGCATCCTCAGCAAATTTACTCATGAGACCAAGATACGTGGTGCGATCACGCTGGAGGGAAGAGATGTCATTCAGATGGACCTTGACAGGACTGAGAAGTAGTTCTGTGCTAATCCCATGAAGTTGAACAAGGTCAAGTGCAAGGTCCTGCACATGGGTTGGGGCACTCCCAAGCACAAGTACAGGCTGGAGGGATAATGGATTGAGAGCAGCTCTGAGGAAAAGGACTTGTGGGTGTTGGTTGGTGAGAAGCTCCATGTCAGCCAGCAGTGTGTGCTGGCAATCCAGAAAGCCAACTGTATTCTGGGCTGCATCAAGAGGAGCATGATCAGCAGGTCGATGGAAGTGATTCTCCTCCTTGATATTGTTCTCTTGAGACCCCACCTGAAGTACTGAATCCAGCTCTGGGATGCCAACATTAGAAGGACATGGACCTGTTAGACTGAGTCCAGAGGAGGGCCATGAAAGTGATCTGAAACACCTCTCCTATGAAGAAAGGCTGAGAGAGTTAGGCTTGTTCAGCCTGGAGAAAAGAAGGCTCTGGAGAGACCATATAGCAGCCTTCCAGTACCTGAACGAGCCTTCAAGAAAGCTGGAGGGAGACCTTTTACAATGCCTGTAGTGGAAAGACAAGGGCTAACAGTTTTAAATAAAAAGGGGGTAGATTTATATTAGATA
>NW_010266293.1:0-5834 GCF_000690775.1 Eurypyga helias
GAACTTCTCTTGGGTAAAGGCTCAGATGGGGGGTGTCTGTCCTAGGAGAAGAGCAGGGTATATGTGCATGCAGGAGTGACATGTGAAAGGAAACCCCTTGCTGTGTGTGGCAGCCTGTGACATGCTGCCCTGTCACTGGGGCAACAGGACTTTCCTGCAAATCCCCTAGGCCAATTCTCTCCTGCTGTCCTGGACAACAGGTCTTGGAGACCTCTCCTGGAGAGCACGTTACAGGGCTGTAGCAGGGTGGAGATCTCCTAGGATGCCAGCAGGATAAACGTTCTCACTGCCCTCCCTTCCCTGTTTTGGGACCAGTCCCAGTAAGGCTGCTCTGCTGTGCTCAGCTGAGAGAGGGATCAGAGAGGGAAGAATTCAAGGAGCAGTTGGTATGGCTGGACTGACAGGTGCCTCAGAGAGAAAAACCCCAGTGAACAGCTAATGTGTGTGACTTGCAGGCTGGGGGCACAGCCAGGCTCCTGGCAGACACATGAAGGAGCAGCACAGCAGGGTCTGCTCTGTGCTGGTGTTCACTGGACACTCGGGGGAAGCTGCCCCAGGGTCACCACCACAGACCACCCAGTAACAACCACCATTTCCTGGACTGGCATCTCACCCCAACCCCAGGTTGTTTGTCCCTCAACAGAGAGACACCAAATGACCAGGTCAGAAAGAATTCCATGTATACCTGTGTGCATGTAGGGAGTTGGACCCAAGTCAGTAAAAATGCCATCAGCAATTCCTGGAGGTACCATGAAAGTGTGTGAGACAGACAGTGTCCTGAAGTCACCTCCCTTGGAAAGAAAGATCCCTTATGGGAAAACACCTGAATGATGCACTGGGATGAGGACCCCGTGCTCATGCCTCATGTTGTGGGGCATCTCAGACAAGTGCAGAGCAGGGGGACACATCACAGGGCTGTGGTGCCTCTCAGCCTCTGGAAGTGGCAGCAGGATGCAGAGGAACTGTGTGACTGTGCAGTGCATGGCCTCTGCATGTCGAGCGAAGTGACTCCTACCTCTGATTTCTCATGTTTGTATGAGGAGCACTAGTGGCCAGCTCTGATGTGGGCAGCTGATGGAGCTCTGACATGTCTGTGTGTGACTCCCGGAACAAATCTCCACCATCCCAGTCACATTCATCGCAGCTGCCTTGGTCAGGCTCTTTGAAAATATTCCTGTCTGCTGCATCACCCTTGCCTGTGATGATGCATTGGGAAATCAAATGTGCCCGAACACTCAGAAAGGTTCTGAGCTCCTTTGCAAAGGGAGACATTAAACCCATCCTCAAGAAGCACAGGGATGAGGACTGAGAGGATTACAGGCTGGTCAGCCTACCTCGGTGCCTAGGAAGTGTATGGGGTAATGTCTTCCTGCAGCCATCTGCAGGAACCTGAAGGACGAGAAAGGAATTCCTGATCCGGAATGGTTCAGGGAAACAAGGGCATGATGTGTACCTGGACTTTTGCAAGACCTCTGACACCATTTCCCCTGGTCTCCTTAGAGCCAGGTGGATGCAATCTAGACTGAAGAAGTGGATTCTATGGTGGGCAGGAAGTTGGCTGGATGATCAGTTCCAAACATCATCAGTGGTACAAAGTCCTCCTAGAAGCCAGTCACCACCAGAATCCCACAGTGATTGGCATTTTGGACAAAGCTGTTGAATGTCCTTATTGTCCCCCTGCATGGTGGAGCCCAGCCAGGAAGACAACTTGGATATGTGGCATGGAGGAGTGGAATGCACCTCACTCAAATATGATTTATTGAGGTAAAATAGTAATTTGATAGCGTTCACGGTAAGTTTGGCAAGGTCCAAACATAGTCTTGGACATCGACAGTGGGTTATGTCTAATGGAATTAATTATACAAAGATATTAGTACTTAATGTTGTTTATCCACATGGATTAGTAACGTTTCGTTAGGATTAATTCAGCATGTTATCAGTCACTGAGCGAGGATCTGTCACGAGGAAGGGATCTCTCTGCCTTGGGTAAGGAAGGATCTCTGAGTCTCAGGTAAGGCATCTCAAACCCTGAGGGTCGTCCCTGCTCAGGGCCTTGGTCACCTGGTGTGCAGTCCAGCTGCTGTTCAGGGAGAGCTCAAACTGGGCTCATCCTGATGGTAATATTTATCGAGTGAAGGTGTTGGGTGCTCGTCAAGAGGATAGACAAGACAGATGTCTTCATTGTAGCTCTGGTATCTTTTCCTGTACTTTGGTTTTCTTGCATTTTAGGCCTGAAAATCACCTTGCAACATATTTTTTTGGAGGCACCTTCACTGCCTTGTATGTCAGTCAAGAGCTTTCCAGCTCACAGGTTCACCACAGGGGGTGGGGTCTGTTCCTCCTTAGTCATCCTGAACCAAAGTACATCTAGGAGCCAGGAGCATCCATTACACTGCCCCCCATGATTACAGACAACTTACTTTGTGTCAAGAGAGTGCTGGTACTTCTTGCCTCTAAAATTACTTTATGTACCATGTTGGCACTTTGGCATATCCATAGTAAAAAAACTGCATTTCGTGTAAAATACTACTATCAATTACATGTTATTAATGCACATTATTACAAATGAATCGACATTAATACAAATGGAGGGAGAATAAGGTTCAAAGTTGCTGTTGCTGTCAGTGACCATTCCAATAAACTATACCACCAACGATGTTCTCCATCCTTTTTCACTTCTCCCAGAACACAGAGTGTAACTTTCACATCATGGTGAGTGGTAACCAGGGCTCTTTGTCCACTTTCTTGAACTTCCTCAGCAACTGGTAAAGATCATCAAGCTGTAATAGCTTTCTTACCAATCCGTGATTCATTCCAAAGGGGGTCGGCAGTACATCCTGATACGATGCATACCTAGATTGACTTAGATTGCAGCAACTGATGAGATGTGACAGGAGCTGCAGAGTTAATGTCACATTCCGTAATTCAGGAAAAACTGCAGGTACAGATATTGCAGTGATTGTTTATATCTACACAGATATTGCCTACAAACAGAAAATCACAGAGGGTTCTCATACAAACACACCCATTTCCAATATTCACAAGTAGAGTTTCAGAGATTTTCTCAGGATGTATCTCAAAATGGAAAACATTTTGTTCAGTGTCAGGTCAAATATCATGAGTTTAATGGTGGTTCTTTCACAAATAAATCCCTGCTGCTTTACACAACACAAGTATTGCCATCAACTCTCTGCCACTGACTGCCCTTTTGTTGGGCCGATAATCTGTTCCGATGGAGGGCACCCTTCCATTGGGATCTAATGCCAGCGCAATGATTAAGGAAAATACAGGTTGGCACGTCCCTTCTGCCCGAGTATCGTAGAGGACAGCAGGCAGCATATGGCTTGTTTGTGTCAACCCAAGGAGCTGGAAGGCCAGAAGCTGTCACGTGGTTTGGAAGATCATGGTGAGGTCACTGCTGCCTGGTCATGTGAAAGGCCACAAGAAGGCTGATGAGTTGGGTCACCTGCCAGAATGGTACTTTCTGAGATTTTTGAGCTTTCCTTGGAAGTAGGAAATAGTAAGAGAGAGAAACTGCTACAAAGTGCGGCTTGGAAAGTGAAGACTGGACACAAGAAGAAATGTTCCTTCATGGGTAGAGCTGTGGTGCAAAAGGTCACCCAGAGAGAGCTGGTGGTCAGCCCATGGCTTAGTGTTTTTATGGGGGGAGAGACATGAGGAGAGCAAGGTGAGGAAGCAAGATGAGTGTCTACAGCCTGCAGGAAAACAGGGGCAAGTGTGGGACAGCCTGAAATGGAAATTGCCAACTGTGCTGGCAATGCTGGAACGCCTCAAGAGACTTCAGGGCTTTGTTCTCTTGGCTGTGGTGCTTGTCACTGTTGCAGCCAAGGGCTATGAGAAGACATGTTGTCCACATGGCAGTGGAGCCTCACTTCCTCCCTGCAACCCCATGGGGAACACCCCATGAGTGTCGTACCCGTGTCCTACACGTTACATTGCAGACCCCATGTCCACTGACCCAGGAAGGGCCCTGAGCTATGTGTGGGACAGGATCCCCTTCCCATAGGCTGCTGGTCAGGGCTTGACCTTTGTGCTTCATAAAGCAGACCAAGTTTTTTTTGCTGTATTAAAGCTGTCTGCACATTGTTTTGACTGCTTATAATCAGGCCTCTAATTATCTAATGAGTCCATGGGGAGGCTCTGTTAGTGGTGGTGCTCACTGCAGACAATTAATGCTTCAGGGTATTTTGTGTTTTGCATTTGACTTGAGAGGTTTGTGCAGTCTCTTCTCAGTACCTGAGGTTCATGGACTCAGCACTACACACACATTGGGCTCATTAAAATGCAGAAAGTGCAAACGAGCTATGTCTCATCTGTGATTTTCTTCAAGTCTTGTGTAACTTTTGGGAGAGGTGTCAGGAGGGTGTGTAAAGAGGAAGTTTCCTGTGAACACTTAGACGACATGACAGAAGAATTCTCCAACAGCTAATGATGCAGAGTGTCTCCTGAGGAGCTGTGAACAGGTAGGAGAAGTGATCCCTAGAGGTTGGACTTCAGAAGTAACTTCAGACATAGTGAGTTTCATCAGGAAAGTTAGAAACACCTGGAATCAAAAAGACGGCAAAACACAAAAGTGTTCTCTGTGGAAGCACAGAGGAAGATCAGTGTTTCTTCTCCCACATTTAATAGACATTCTGAAAATTCACACTTTAGCAGGATAGAAATCACACTGACATTGTATGGAAAGCACTGATTTATTTCCACTGATGAATGGGTGCTTTATTTTATTTTCCCTTGTTCAATGCTGAGAGCATTTCTCAGGTTTTCAGGCATAGCTCTGCTGTCTGACGAAAAGCACGCAGTGCTACCTCGAGGTGGTCCCAGTATATGTGAGGTACATGTGTGGGACTGGCAGTCATCAGAGGGAGCATACATAGCCCCTGGTATCTGCAGCAGGAGCCCTGTCTGAAAGTCCCAGGGCATCTACACTGGCACCAGGCATCCATGTCCCTGTAACTGCATCCCACCCCAGCACACAACATCCCTCTTGTGACTGACATTTGCAGAGATTGTTCAATGTCCTCACAGGACCTGGGGGTTCATGGACTCAGCACTAAATACACCATGGGGTCATTCTAATGGGGAAAGCCGCAGTGAGCCATTTCTCTTCCATTGTTTACATAGAATCATAGAATGGTTTGGGTTGCAAGGGACCTTAAAGATCATCTAGTTCCAATCCCCTGCCATGGGCAGGGACACCTTCCACTAGACCAGGTTGCTCAAAGCCTCATCCAGCCTGGCCTTGAAGACATCCAAGGATGGGGCATCCACATCATCTCTGGGCAACCTGTCCCAGTGCTTCACCACCCTCTCCGTGAAGAACTTCTTCGTGATGTCTAACCTAAACTTCCCTGCTTTCAATTTACACACATTACCCCTTGTCCTGTCACTACAGGCCCTTGTAAAAAGTCCCCTCCCAGCTTCCTTGTAGGCCCCCTTCAGGTACAGGAAGGCTGCAATGAGGTCTCCCTGGAGCCTTCTCTTCTCCAGGCTGAAAGTGGAGAAGAAACATCTAGTGTTCAACACTCGTACAATTAATTAGATAGGTTTCAAGAGTCTAGTTAAACATGAAAATTTCAGGGAGCACGTAATAAAAGTCCTCATCTCACACAGTTTCAGCATTTATGTGTGTGACTCCAGGAGGAAACAGCACTCTCCCACTGACATTGCAAATGTTCGCTTCTGCTACATTACCATCTGCTATACTGCTGGCCTGTACCCTCAGATACACAGTGTGAAAGCAGCACACCTCTGGAGCATCTCACCTGTGCAGTCAGAAGGATTTCCAGTAGTATAATCACTGGAGGTAATTT
>NW_010266294.1:0-24867 GCF_000690775.1 Eurypyga helias
CAGCCCAAGAGCCACAGTCCGAGAGTGATTTCAGCAGACTGCAAGTGAACCCCATCAGTGACAGCACAACCTGGAAAGCCAACTGACCCCCCAATTCACAAACGAACAAGCAAGCAGAGAAATAAGTTAAAGAGCAAAAGAGTTAAGGAGCAAAAGAGTTCACACAAGAGCTAGTGAAATAGTAATGGCCCCCCAGCCCACTCCCCGCTTATTTACTGAGCATGACATGCTATGGAATGAAATACCCTTTTGGTCAGTCTGGTTTGGCTGTCTGAACTGTGTATCCCTCCCAACATTGCTTGTAGTGAGAAAGTTAGGAACACAGCTGCAGTATCAGAAGCTTGAATTTGGTGCAAGCACTTCCCAACACCAACTAAAAGGACACCTTATCAGTATTTTTCTCCAGGTGAATCCAGAAACCTAGCTTCATTCCAGCCACTGCGAACAAAGTTACCTCTTTCCTGACTAAAACCAGCACAAGTGTGAACAATCCTGTAGGAACTATGTAGACATTGAATAGAAACTAGTGAGAGAATAAAGACCAATACAGTTCTGGAATGCCTGGTAGTTCTCAGTTTCTCGTTTGCCTGATAATGTGATGAGAATATGCTGTACTTTCCTAGAGGGCATCACAGAACCACAGTCAGTTCTCCAACAAGCCCTGCTACAACATTGCCAAAGAGTGGCCAAATTAAAACGAGCATTTGTGGACTTCTGCTTTTGGTTTACAAATGTAAGAAGCATTTTGTTATGTGGCAGAAATCCATATATTTCCCTCTCCCCCAACCCTCCCACCCCCCAAAAAAAGAAATCAGCCTGAGAAGGTTTAGGGGATGTAAGGAAATGAAATGGGGGCTCTATTATCAAGCCTGAAACACCTATATATGTAATTATGCATGTCTAGAAGTACTTTTTATACATTATATGTAACTGAATTTTGAGCAACTGCTCTCGACTTGCATTTAGCTATGAAACCTGTTTCTCTACTAGACTTGAACGGTGTGGATGCCCAAATCTTGCTCATTTTCCTATCAGTTTGTCTATGTAACAAGGCAATTTCTGTGATAAGGTAACACACACACTCCAGTTGATGCAGTAAAGGGAATTAAGAAACCTCCTGTGGTCAGAATGAGTCTCTGATGAAAATATGTATTTTAAAACCACTAGTCAATTATTAGCTAAGCTGCTGGAGCACTGTGCTCTTCACGAAGTAACCTTTGACTGATGGACTGTCCCCTTTGACACTCAAGCCTGAAGACACCTCTTCTACCAACCAATCCCCTGAGCTCTGGGGGTGGTCACACACGATTTGCTACAGAGAGAGCATTGTGCAAACTCTGACATCTCCGTCAGAAGTTTCATACCATGGAGCTTCTTGTAAATGTAAGAAAATGGATAGAAGAAAACAAAGCTACTTTTTTGCCACCTGTGTGCAATAAGCTTATGTAAGTAAATGGAGATTTTTTAAAATTTTACTTAGTTCTTAGATATACAAATGTTCTTAGCTATAAGAGGAAGCTGCTAAAATGCGTACATATTAAAGATTAGTAAGCAACTGTAGTTCCTCTCAGACTGCGGTCAGAGTGCTGATTCGAAGAACAGAAAGTGATTGAAATCTGTTTTGCAGTAACTGCAGAAGCTGTGAAGATCAACGTGAATGCAAAATACTTGCCTCAAAGTCTCTTACAAGCAGTTTGAGTTTAGGGAATTTGTGTCAGGCCCTGTGGCAATAGATTTGTAGAAATCAGAGGAGATGGCATCACATCCTCAAACAATAAGGTTTAGCTAAGAGATTAGTGCTACCCAAATTACAACCTGAAACGGCTGCTGGAGCTGCTGAGAGTCATTCCAGCATTGCAGACGAGCCAAAACTACAGGAGCGATCAAACCCAGTGGGACATAACACTGCACAATAAGGAGAAAAGAAGGGCAGGGGCACTGGAGGAGCAGGTTTCCAGGGCATTTCCAGAGCTGCCAAGGCAGAGTAGGACTCTGTTCAGTGGGAGGCTGTAGAGTGAGCATTTCAGAGCACTGACTGGCACCTTAGAGCTACGAACCGCCTTCTGAATGACACAGCTAATATAGAACTGTGGGCATTATGCAGTTGTATAGCATGCGTATTCCCAGTGTCAAAACTCATGAGCAAATCCCACTGTAAATGGTCCAACATGTGACACCTTCTAGTCACAGCATTAGCAAGGTTTTCTTTTGTCAGTGAAGTTGGGACAGTATGTTTTGTCCAACACTCTATAGAAGGCTTTCATAAGAAAGGATTCTCTGCAAATAGGGATATATCAACCTGGGTTTTAGAAATAAAAACCATTTTTTCTTGCTTTGATTTTTTTTTTTAAATCTTGCTTTGCAACTTTAATTATTACAAAAAGCACCAAAGAACATGCCTCTTGCCCTACCCTGAAGCGCTACCTCTAATCAAAATCTGAATGGGCAGTTCTGTAGCAGTGATATCAATTTCCATTCACAGGTTCAAGGGTTACTTTTCAAAGTAATGGTTGCAAGACAAAAAACAGGTGAAGGGCACTTCTTAACTCAGATGACTGTGTTGAAACTACAGTTTTATGCTTAACTGAGAAATTATGAAACTGGAATGACTACAGTATTTTCATGGTGGGAGAGGACAATGAAAGTGTCTTCATTTCTTTCATTTTCCAAATGAACTTAGGCAGCGTTTTGTAAAGCATAGGCTTTTCTAAAGCTTTCCAATGATGGTAGTAAAATTTCAGTATTTTACAGTATGTGGAATATTCAGGGTTTTCTTTCTTCATCAGGAAGATGAACTTTTATTTCATGATGCCACTGTTCTGCATCCCCTACCAGCAGTTCTGTGTAATCTTGGAGTTAACTCTGGAACATGACATCTATCAGCGGTCAGTCAGTCACATAGATCCCTAAGTACTCAGTGTTGACAAATCTTCCCCATAAATCTTGCAAGAAGCTACACTAAAACAAGGAAGATTATTTTTTTTTTTTGGGGCGTAAAAATTACATGGATTAAAAAGAAAAACTAATCAATTTTTCCAGCACAGCTTCAGCCTGTGAAAGAGAGGAAAGCCATCTACTATATGGATTCTGAGTCCCTCACCACCTGCTCCTGGTGCTATCTAAATGTTTCCAGGATTTTCCAAAAAGGTTTTAGGCAATTATCCAAGAAGTGACTAATACATTGCCAACATTTTTCCAAAGGCTTTGATCCTTTATGTGCTGAGATGAATAAGGTAATCTTTTCACTGTCTTCTACATGAGAGGAAGGCAACCAGTTCAAAACATTTAAGTATCCTGTGTTTCGAGAGAGAATTAATGTTAAAATCTAGGTCTCACAGCAAGCCAGTAGGATTTTTGGTGTCTAAATTTATTATGTCTTTCAAGCTTTTACTCAGCTTTGTTCCGTACACTTGAGAGGATCACCAATTTTAAATACATACTTGGGATTTCAAAACAAATCCTCGATTACTGAATCACCACCTGTTTAGAGTTTTACCAGACTCAAGAAAAGGTTACGATGTCAGAGGTTCAGTTTAATTAGATGCATTTTAATGACACTATCTTGCAAATTTAAATGGTTTTTAACCTCAACAATGAGCAACTAGTGCAAAATCAGAACCCTTGACATACCTGATATTCACAGTGTAGCTAAGGCACTTCTAAAGCTCTTCTTTGAGTTCAGAATATGACACTGACCATAAAGAGGCCAAACTGTCATCATGGACTATCTGATGCTTCATGGTCTTGAGACTTTTTTAAAGGTTGCCTGCTGGTACCATTTTCTTTATGTGATTAAGAAGAAACTTCTAAGAGAATGTAAAACTTAAGAGGCCATTGATTAGCACATAATTCTAAAAATAGTGCAATCAAGTAATTTTCAGACCCCTTAAACCTTTATGATACTCTAAGTGCATTTTGGCAGTCTTAATTAAAACTGCTTGCCTTCCTTACGATTTTTCTTCTTAACTTAATGCAACTATATTAACCAGACAACTTTAGTTAGCAATATGGACAAATGTACTGAAGTTCCTGCTTGTATTTGGTAGCTGGAAATTTTTGATGGTGTCATTATAGAATTGTTAGCGATAGGAACGATTATCTCATGGTTGCCTGTTTATTATGTAAAACTCAGCTAAATCCATAGGATAACAGAATTAATGGTATTTTTGCTGAACAAAAAGTTAAACATCAATGCTTTTTAGAATAGTATTTTCACTTTTAGTTATTGAACTAATAAGGAAATTATATGGGTTTCTATAAAAAGTTCACTCATCTTAGAAGTAGGTTACAAGATACCCATAAATTGTCTTTCTCTTATTTTATTCTCCAGGGCTGATTTTAATTTGTTTCATTAATTATTAGCTGTGTTGTTACTGTTTTGATCTTCCTGCCCTTCTTTAGCAGAAGGCTTCACTAATGCAGAAATACTACAGTGCGTTCCTGAAAACGAACATTAAATCTGCATGGTACAAACAGTTCTGATTTCAGTTCCTTATTTTTGGGCATGAAGCCAATTGCTATAATGTATACAGCTTCCTATGGTGAAAATAGTCAATTTAAGAATTGTAATTTAATTTAATTCTTTAGACTTTTATTTGACCAAGGAATTTGTCACTGTTGCTTGTTATTTCTGCTTTATTAATCCCTACTGTGTTTTTCATTATCATTTAAATACTTTGAGGCAAAAATGATTAATAGTAGCAGATCAAATATATGTGTTCAGCAGTTCAGAATAGCTTCTCTCAATTAAGGCGTATGAGATGCTGACAGAGACACATTGTTCTTCCCTGTGTTGAAGAGGAGCGTGGCTCTACTGGTTCTGTGTTACTACTACAATCTCCTGTTAGCCCAAGTGTTGCCCAGAATGTTCTCACTGAGAAGAAACACCCCCCAGTTCCCATGCCAAAAAATAGCTCAAGGCCAAATATTGAATCACAGCTAACAGGCTTGATTTACAGGGGTTTTTGGCAAATGAAAACCTGCTACCTTACCTCTTTACTAGTGTAAATGGACTGATAGATAATTGGGATGATACCTAGTATTTATGGCAGAAGTGCTCACTGGGGCTCTGTAAAAGGGGCAGAGTTAAGATAAAGGGCCTGAATCACCTTTTCTGAATCAACCATTTGTAATGTTGTTCCACCTTTGCAAAACCAGTATAAATACCAGATAAATTAGCTGATAATTCCTACTGTCACTATCTCTAGTAATTCTACCAATGAGAAAAAAAAAGGTATGTTTTTACCTTTATTAACCTTAAAAGGTGTTTTACCTCTACAGAATCCTAATCTAATCAGCTCACACTGAAAAGACATTTTCCTGTCATTCCTCTTACTTTATCTTTACAGTTCAAATCTCTTTCCACAGCTGGCAACTACCATTGTCCCCTTTTCATAGCTGGAGGTACGGAAACACCAGGAGGGAGGTAGATGGCCCCAGGTCACCCAGAAGGACAGTGGCAGAGCAGAGAGATGCAGACAAGGTCTTTAGAGTTCTCATTCTAGATGTTGCTTGACACTGAGTATTGTGTCGTTGACTCACTGTCCTCAAAGAATTAAAGTACACACATATGAAGTAAAGACTGAGTGGAGGTAGCTTTAAAATGTCATTTTCTCTTTTTTTAGGCATTTCTATCAATTGAATGTGATGTTTGTTGGAGGGCCAAATGAAAGGAAGGATTATCATATTGAAGAAGGAGAAGAGGTAACTTATAGGTTGTTTATATTTTTCTGATTTAATTGATCTATAATGATTAAAAAGCAGCTACTTTTGAAGCTACAGCTACAGATTAGCAATGCCAGGCTAGTGATGTTGTATTTATTAGATCTATTCAAAGACTTAAACAGAATCATACACCATCTGTGCATTTCCTTTGAAACAAGCACATGAGATCAGATCTGTTTTGCTATAATTCATTTCCAACAGGAAAATAGAGAAAGTGTTCTGACACACCAAAATGTCACGCTTCAACATTTTGGAACAAAACTTTGGAAAGGTAACAATATTTTTGAAGTGTTATTTTGTAGCAAAGGATCAATCTATATTTAAAAAGTAACTTTGAAATTCAAAAATCAAAATTAAGTATTTTGATTGGCTTGAAATTATATTTTTTCTGGACTCTGAAAAATACCTGCATTTTCAGCTTTCATTCAGGTTTGGCTGGTTAAAAAATAGTCTCTAAATATTTCCCCTCAGCTGCACAACTTATGTATCAAAAGAAAGCTGTCCCACTGCTTAGTTGTGAGTAGCTATTGTGCCAAATGCAGAACATAGGCTGAAGGAGTAGAAACCTATGAAAATGGTAACAATTTACACCTACTTTGTTTACTGCCTTTTTCATGGAATCGCCCGCTTGGCCTGAGGACTCCTCTGAGTCAGAGGTATCACAACTGGCTCTGAAGGAACCTGAAGGAAAAAGGGGACACTAGAGGCCTGGCAGTAAGGATTTCAGGATGGAAGACAATTTTTCTTGCTTTCCAGAGGAGTAATGTAATTTCATGTAATTCCAATAAAATGTGGCTACCTAATTTTAAGTACCTTTGGAAAGCCAAGCCTAAGCATCTACGTAGTTCAAGGCGGAAGTGAGACAAGATCAATAAATCCTTTTAAAAAGACACAAAAATTTGTGTTCACTTGTCACTGAATCAATTCTCACAAAACCAACCCAACCATTTCACAACAGCCTTCGTTACTTTTCTGTTGTAGCTGTGCCTTGCAGGCGTTTGTAGTCATTATAATCATGCTGCCTTACTGCCATCTGACTCCTGCCTGCTTTGGATTGCCACCACAGCCTCACGGCCCACCCGTGGGCACAGGCATGGAGGTCACGTACCGGGTTACCCAACAGAGTCCGTTACGTCCCTTCTCATCAACTGCGCAGGGGGAACTCTGGCAACACCCAGGGCCATGCCAGCAGGTTGCTTGGACTGGAAAGGATCCCTGTATATCCCAGTTCATACCAGATTATCCTTGGTCCCCATCCCATTCCTGTACTGGTTTTGTTTTGTTTTTTAAATTTATCTCCTTCTCCACATCCCTTAAATGAAAGTAAGTAAGTTTAATATAATTTACCTTATTTTTTTAAATCATTTTGCAAGATGTTCCCAGCTTGAAAAGAATTTGGCCCACCTTTAATAACCCTAAACCCATTATATGATTTTCCAGCAGTATATAAAGGCATAATTTATATCAGTATGTCACAGTATAGTATATTAATGCTAATTCATCTGGATACAAGGTTTTCTTAGGTATCAATACATCCTCATTTACGGAGCTAATTTCCCACAATTACTCAGCAACCAAAACCAGAAACATAAAATTCCTGTCAGATAGGAAAATTGGCAACATGCACATCCGAAGCATTACCAGTTCCGTATCAGTTTAACTTATGGACCAATTTTATCTGCTTTTATGGAGGTACCATATAGTCATACATTGCATTTTACCATAGCTCTTTATCAGGCACATTTGCACCTTCCTGTGATCTAATTAAGCCTTTAGATCCATGTTTTTCATTAGAGAAGACTTGTGAGGCAGAGAGTATCCTAGTAAAAGGACATGTTCCTAAATCAGACATGGGATTAAAGAAAAAACATTCAGAACCATGTTCAGCTCATTATTTTGGCAGGCAAAAGGTCATTTATAGTTCTGAGTGGTAATTTGGAAGACAAACTATATAGGCATACTGTTAACAGGCCAAATCATCAATGCAAGAACCCACAAAACCTTTAGCAAATTTAGGTGATGCTATTCTACTAGTATTAGTCTGATAGCAAACAGTGTTGGTTTTGAAAAGAAAGTTAAATTTAGAAGCGTTTTTGTCTGTTCACTCATTATTTTATGCCTATTATCACACAGCTCATAGTGTGTCCTGCGGCACAGGTTGTGTTTGATGGTCTGCAGCTTGCAGCAGCAAGGGGTTCACATGCAGAGATGAGGGCTCAGGAGTATCCTCCTGCTCCTGAGCTGTTCTCCATTAATGTGCAGGTGTACTGGGAAGATCAGTTGTGACTGGCTAATTATGAGAAAAGCTGGAGGCTTCATTTGGACTCTCTTCAAAGCCTTTTAGGGTTGTCTCTTGACAACTGAACATTTGTTTAGGCTAAAACAGCAGATCTGTTTTACAGTCTCACAATGTTTTTCTTCCTCTCAGCATGCAGGAGTTTCCTAAATATGTAACTCGACACTTTCTTCCTTCTTAATTTTCTCTGTACTACCTCACTTCCTTCTTAACTTTCTGCACACTACTTATTTGCCATCCTTCTGCACAGAAGTACTGCCTCATACTCAAAACATTGTTTTCCATTCGACAGGTTTTATAAGAAGCCAGATCCAGCTGCACCTTACAAGAGATAAACCATTCACATTCTTTGGCTTGACTTGACCACTATGTCATATTAATTCTTTTTCCTACTTGTAAATGTTAAGTTCCCCTTGCTCCCTTCCCCGTCAGAAGAGAGATGAAGTCAAACACATCTACTCAGATGTTCTCTGCCTCTAAATCAGAGTCATTCTCAAAATGAAACTGAATTGCTTTGGGAAATGCATCATCTCTTGAAACATGGCAAAAAAAACCCCTTGCTGTGAGAAAGTACTTATATATCTATAGAGAAAAAACTTTCTTAATACACACTAAAAAGAAAGTGTTTGCATCATAGGGCTGGTTTTGTGAGGTTTTCATATGAGTCATTATTCCAATGTACCTCACTCATCAAGAGAGCTTTCGATTAGATGGACTAGTGACTACAATTCTTGTGAGCTCACTGAAAGCTTCTGTGGTGGCCCTGACATGACGCTCAACCCCTCATGGCTATGGGGTAAAAGGTATATTTCAGGTACCAGGGAACAGCCTTCGACATGCCTTTGTCTCTTGAACTTTTCAGCATACAGTAGCATTTGTGACAAGAAGACTTTCGGCACTTACGCAGCTCACAGACTTCATGCTGTATTTACTGCATTTTTACTTAATTGCAAAGCCAGACCGAGGAAAAAATATTTTAATTTTATCTTATAAATTCATAATATAACTTCCCAAGAAATAAAATAATTGAAAACTGAAGGGGACTGTATATTTTGGATGAAGTTAATGACAGATAAACACTATGTTCATAACGAAGCTTAGCTATAGTAAAAGAATTTCAGATTTTGCGTACTGCATCGCGTGGGCTGCTTTGGCGGAAAAGAGAGATATGCTAACATCTAAATCTAGGATCACAAAAGTAGTTAGGCTCGTTTCTTTATTCACATCAGTCCACCACTTAAAAACGATGAATCTCAACTAGCTGACTTCGATTTCTTAACAATTATATTCTGATGTTGAGTCTACATAAAACAGTGCAGTTCCATGCAGAGCAATCCAAATCAGCCTTTCATCTACCACCTGCAACACATTTGCATTGGCACAACATTCCGCTTGAGTTTAAAAGCCCTGCTTCCCACTGCACTGTGTGCATTTTACCCTAAGTTTCTGCTTTCAGCATCTAGGTTGTTTCCTATGGATACAGCCTCCTAAGTACTGATGCAGGCCCACAGATCGCAGCCCTTACACTGCAGCTCTAAAGAGGCCTCTCAGAACAGAAATTCCCTCTCCTGTGATCATCTTGGACAATCTCTTCAGCTGCTTCTGGCATACTTACGTGGTCTGATTAAGATTTAATAATGTCTTGCTCTGAAACAAGATAGAGATTTGAGGTCACATACACCACAGCTCATCTGAGTTTTCTAACCTGAGTTTTGATTTCTCTTTTTCTCCCCCTCACACACACACTCCTCAAGTAAGACCTGACTCCAGTTTTTGGCAAATTACCTGCTTAAATGAAGCCTGACCCCTTCCTTCTAATGTGTGCTTCTCTCTAGTCAGCATGCTTCTGAGAACTCTTCCCTAGCAGCTCAATTCCAGCTCTGGAGCCCTCAATATAAGAACGATATTGACCGGTTGGAGGGAGTCCAGAGGAGGCCACGAAGATGCTCAGAGGGCTGGAGCACCTCTGCTATCGGGACAGGCTGAGAGAGTTGGGCTTGTTCAGCCTGGAGAAGAGAAGGCTCCGGGGAGACCTTATTGCAGCCTTCCAGTACCTGAAGGGGCTACAAGGAAGCTGGGGGGGCCTTTTTACAAGGGCCTGTAGTGACAGGACAAGGGGTAACAGGTTTAAATTGAAAGTGGGGAGGTTTAGATCAGATATCAGGAAGAAATTCTTCCCAGAGAAGGTGGTGAAGCACTGGAACAGGTTGCCCAGAGAAGCTGTGGATGCCCCATCCCTGGCTGTCTTCAAGGCCAGGCTGGATGAGGCTTTGAGCAACCTGGTCTAGTGGAAGGTGTCCCTGCCCATGGCAGAGGGGTTGGAACTAGATGGTCTTTAAGGTCACTTCCAACCCAAACCATTCTGTGATTCTATGATTCTATTATTCAATTCTCACTTTGCATTGTATAGGGATACTGGACACCCAAGAAGGAGGAAAAAGAGGGGCAAGGTGAGCATTCCAGTAGGTAGCTTTGTAGTGCTTATCTCCCAATTTATTTGAGAACATGAGTCACAGCAAAGCAAGAGAAACCTTCTTGCTTCTTTGAATTTTACCCCCCCCACACACTTATCTGGTGAAAACTTTCTGAATATTTTAATAAGAAGCAAAGCTCCTATGATAAAGTAAGGAGAGCGATGATCCTTTTGCATCAGAAAGATTGTGTCTTCAGAAATAAGTCTGTTGCATAAAATTGTTGGGGTGAGTTTTGGCTACTATTCTGGTTTCATAGATGATGTAAATGAGCAGAGGAAAAAAAACCCAACCAAAACAAAAAAACAACCAAACAAAAACCCCACACCAAAACAAAACAAAAACCAAACACCAAATCCCCACGACATACTTTTGTCTACCTTTGTCATCTCTTTGCCTTCCAGACTTCTGATGGCTGAAAAAAATCTTGTGATGAGAGAGGGAGAAAATTGTTTTTCTGTGCTCAAATAGATCAGTCACCACTGGAGTCTGGAGAACACCCAGGCTCTACTCCCACATCAGAATTCAATTTGGTCTCCAAATTAATTTTGTACTTAGCAATCTGACAAGCAATACAAGCCCAGATATGGCAAGTCGGAGCCTAATCCTAGAAGTGGTTGAGTAATCCCAAATTTCACTTTCAGAAGCAGTCAGTACTCAAAGTACACTGCAAATTGCAGGTATCTGCAGAGGTCTGTGAATAAGCTCTCAGCTACAAAAGCCCTCACAGAGCTCTGGGCTCCGACATCTAGTCACAGTTTGATATCAAAGGTGGATCTAAATTTAATTACATGAATTGCTGTACATAAAAGAAAATAGACTTGTTTCTTATTGGCCTATGCAGACCAATTAGAAATACTGTGTTCCTACACTACTACATGCTTCCTTCTTTACTCTGCTAGGATATGCATACCTGGATGAAGGAGAAATATAATTCTCACCACGTTAATACTGTGAGAATGATACTGCCCCTTTTAAGGCAGGATCCACACTTTCTACTACTGTGTTGGAATTAATTCCTATCAAGATAAGCAGCTTCAGTGATGCTTCCACTGAAAGGAACAGTGAACTCCCACCTCTCTCCATCTCCACCTATTGTCTCCAGAAATGCCTGCATAATTAATTTTATGAGTCTGCATAATTGAGTGAAATACCTCTTTACAGATTTACAGTGACTCAGCACTGGTCATGCTGCCTTTCACTGCAGTTTAACATCATACCATCAGGTCTGAAGCATGATCAAAAAAGGTGAAGCAGACTAAGGAATAATAAGTAAATAAACTCTCAATCTTAAGAGGCTTTCAGTTTTGTTTTTGTAAGTATAGCTGCAGTTTTAGTGATCACATTGAGCAATGTTATGCTTAAGGTAAAGAATGACTCCTAGGTGGCTCATAACTTCTAGAGGTAAGGTGAGAATTAATAAGAGGTATTTTAGTGTAATTGCAATGAGAAGATGCTGCATGGTAAGAGGGAAAGCTAAACAAGACAGAAGTCTGGAAAAATGAAAGAAAGGAAAGGGGAAGGTGTAAATATAATAAGCAAATAAACACATTTAGTATCAAAAGAGATAAAAAGACTTGTGAACAACCTTAGTTTCTTCCTTGAGCCACATTTTTTACCCAGAAAGACAAATCCATGTCTGATTTTGACCCATTACATAGTAGCAATGTATAAATCTAGACTTTTCTGCGACGAAATATTACATGTAACAAGAGACCTTGTCAGTAATTAGATTCTAATAGAGTAAAAAAGTTGCACATTTCCTCAGTTTTCAGTACTACTGTGGAGAATGGATACCAGATTATCCCAGTGAAAACAGGGAAAGCTTATATTTTCACGTGGCATGAACTCTACTGTCTTACTATCTCTATATATATACTTAAGTACTTGTGTATATACCTCCATACACATATGCATGTGTGCACACCCCCACACACACACAGGTACTTCCTTACTTAGGCCTTGAATTTTCCAGGAGATACTCAGTAAAGGGTTAGATTTGCCCAGAAGGCAAAGCTCAGTCAGCATTTAGAAAAAAAATACCATTTCAGCAAAAAGACAGTACAATACTGTGTTGCCAAACTGTCCTGTGAAATGGATGTGGACTGTAACTTACTGAGATATTAAACAGTTGACAGTTTGCTCGATAAAAGTTCAGGGTATATATAAGCACAACAGGAGATTCAGTAATAACTGCCACTTGTATCAATCAGTTATATCAGATGATTCATGGATGACTGAAGCACTCAGACATTTTTCCAAAAAAAGTTTTGAAGAACAGACCCGAATTTACAGTGAAAGGTACTATTTAAATTCAGTCAGAAAAACACTGACAATGTGTAGACCACCTCATTCCTCCTTTCCCATTGCAAAACAATTCTTTTCATTCAAAATTTAGTGTTCAGAATCTTTCCTGTGATGACTGTGATGCTTGACTACTAAACTGGATGGTCCCTTTCCCCTCTCCAGTCTTACATCATCAGAAAACTTGCTTAGCTTCATGATCACAAGCAGAAAAAACCTCTGTCTCTGTTGTCATTTCCCTCATCTGCATGTCCTGTGCATGTGTTCAGTCATAGCTCCCTCAGTAGTTATAGGGAAGGTAACACTCCAAAGCTCAACATCTCAAAAAGGATCTTTCAGTTTCAGCATTACCAGTGCCATATCACCAATGGCCTGTTTGATAATTCATCAGGATCTTGTGGTCTTAGATGAGTCTTTTTTTTGAAATGAGGCAGAGATAATTTCCCCACTCAAATCATTTTATGTTGTACAATGAGCATTAGCCTTGCCTGATGTGCTCTGTAATGAGGGCTACTATAGCATTTTATACAGTCATTCAGTAACACCAAAGAAAATGACAGGAAAAGAGCATGGGGAAATGGAGTGCGAGGAGGATAAGTAGTCTGGCACTGTGGCCATCTAGACAAGAGTTATAATCTATCCGTGGTGATGTCCCTGGCACAAGGTGAACTTTTCACTCATGTAAGAGCTCTCAGCATGAGCTCTTTTCCCATACATCTTCAGTTCTCTCTACTGTTTCATTCCTTCGGCAGCATGTTTATTCTTTCTTATGTGCATAAAGGTGTTTCTTGAATTCTCAGGAGTATGTATTAATAGTTCAAAACTGTTCTGGAAATAATCCTGATTCAAAAAAAGTTGATTAAGCTTTTCTAATGTTGGAAGAGGCTTAGTTCGGAGATCTTATATACTTTGGTGGCTTCTTCTTTCTCCTATGTATTTTTGATTTTGCTAAAAATAGTAGTGAGTTACTATAAATAAAATGTTTTTCCTTATAGGTCTAACTTTTAATCAGGTTTCAGACTATTTCAGCTGCACTAGCAACTATATGAATTAATCTGGTTACTAGACATGGCAAACAGAACATGGAAAGCATATAGAAGCTTGGTAGAGAGTGACAGAAAGATAAAGTTGACTTTTTCAAGTGTTATTGCTCTGTATTACATAAAACAAGGAAAAATGTGCCCATTATTCCCGGTCAAAGACAGACGTCCTTACAGATCATAGCACAGTCCTGCCGTGAAACATCAGGCTCGTTCTGAGCACCTCAGAGCCCCCACAAAGCTACTGTGAAACCAGAACTGTGGAAAGGTCACTGAAGACAGAATTATGGATTCAGTGGTTCTGTCCTTACACGTGCTCCAAATGTAATCCTTTTACATGCACAGTAGGAAGAGGAGCAGCTGTTGCTGGGCTTCAAGGGTATCCACAGAATTAAGCAGAACAGCTTCCAAATGTGCAATTATTCCCATATGAGAAATCTCCATTAAAAATGAAAAAACACACCCAAAAACCTATGCATACATATTTGGAACTTATTTGGAAAAGTGACATTTGACTGACTGTAATAGTGAAGACCCTCTACATCTGAAATTAAGCTATATACAGTGTAATTAACGGATATCTGAACCGTAATTTCCCAGTCCTACAAAGAGTAATTCCCAGGAGTAAAGACAGCCAGTGGAATTCCACTTCGTTCACAGAACAGCTCTATAAGCAGTTACAGACCTCCTTAGATTGTCAAATGTTTGTAAGGTAACAGAAATAAATGTATTTAGTAACACTGTCAAAAGGTTGGAAGTCTATTATTATTGTTAGAAAAAATCTGTAAATATTTGCAATTACAGAATGAATATATTTGTACCTGTGTTCTTTATATACAGAATATGAAGTACCAGATTGATTTAATGTTATTTTCATATTCCTTCAGCTTTTTTACCAGGTTAAAGGAGATATGTGTTTAAAAATAATTGAAAATGGGAAACAAAAAGACGTCATCATTCGAGAAGGGGAGGTAAACCAGTGTTTTTCTGTTATTGCTGTGTATAAATATATTAAATGGATATTTTATGAAGTATTTAAAAATCAATTTATCCCTGCTGCGCAAGAGATGGCATCAGGATAAAAAATAATCTTGAATGGAGTATAGCGAATTCCATTTAATTAACAGCAAACTACAATACACTGTGTTCAACATTTCATTATTTCAATAACAGATAAAAATCTCTCTGGGAATTCAGGATACGCATTCAGATAGTCAGAAATATACTGAGAGGAATTCTTATTCCCCTGCAAAACATGGAACCTCCCATGTGAATTCAAGTGGATCAGATTTATTTACACACTGTCAAGTTCATACTGCCCACCCACCCAAGCACACCATTCAGTGAGTGGCCAAGAACTTAGAAAGTTAAGAGATTGAGCTATTTTCAGCCTTTGTAGTCCTTGCAGCTAGCCTTTGCAACCATCACAATATGATAACAATTTTAAAAGAGCAATTTCTAGACAAAATGCATCCAGCTGCACTCAGTTGTTTTTCCTTAGAGAAGCTAACTTTCTAAGTGATTTCAATAACAGATAACAGATAAAAATCTCTCTGGGAATTCAGGATACGCATTCAGATAGTCAGGAATATACTGAGATGAATTCTTATTCCCCTGCATAACATGGAACCTCCCATGTGAATTCAAGCGGATCATACATGTGGATGATTAGACATCTTCTGGAGCTGACAACAAACTTGCTTTTCATTTCCATTTCTGCAACTCAGTAAATTTATAAATTCCAGATGAGTTAAGTGGTTAGACTTTCATTTCAGTTGTGTCTAGCAATGAGAATCAAAGCAGGAGGAGAGCACCTGACTGCCATAAAGGCGATGCCACTCCCTGAGTCGATGGTCATCATCCACTGAGAAAGCAAGAAACAGCATCTGCCGGGCTGTGGGTACCCAAGTGGGTAGAGCTGCAAAGGAGCTTAGTGAGCTTTGCAGACTGTGGGATGGGAAGGACAACACAGAGAACAAAGACTTCTGACACTGATGCTTTCCCATTTCTTTGAACAGATGTTCCTCCTACCTGCTAGGATACCTCATTCTCCTCAGAGATACGCAGACACTGTAGGTCTTGTGATTGAGAGGGAAAGATTAAAGACAGAAATTGATGGGCTCAGGTGAAGTATAAACTGTTGGCTATTCTTATAGTATTTGTAATATAAACTAATTTCTCATGTCATTACTATACTGTGTTTTACTTTCCTAATAATTTATCAGATTCGCCCTGGCAATATTATACTAATTTTATCCATAAATCTATTTATCTATATGCACATAAACAGAGATCTCATTTAGCATTGGATTTAGCATCAACAAGGAACATATTGAAATGTCTTTAAATGCACATTGTGGTAATAGCTGTTTGCTTATGTATCACCTACTACTGTCTCCTTAAGTTTTAAAGTCATTTCTGTAACAACACAAATCGAAAAAGATTTTTTTTTTAATCAATTCTGGCAAACAACACTAATTTCTTTGTAAGCACTGAAAACAGAAAGATGAAGAAGACCTTCTTGGCAAGTGTGTGAGAAGCTGGAAACAAAAGTCAGTTTTCTTAACACTAACCCCTCTACATTGTACACACCTCTGCCTAGCTTTTATTGCCTTATGAGAACAACATCTTCAAGCAAATGAGAGTTTTACTTCGCATTCTAGTGGGAGCAGAACTGTCTTGTCCTTTGGTCATAGAGAATTCATAGGTCTAAGGTGGCAAGACACAGCAGTAACGTCAGCCATGTTAGAAGAGCTGTTTTGATATTAACTGCATACGACTGACCAAAGAGAGTGTACAGCTATTCATGTAATGTATAATGATTTAAAACAGCAGTTCTATCTGTAATGTACTGTCCTTTTGCCTACAGTTTTAATTATTGCATGGGCAGTGTCACAGCAGGAAGATTGCAAATACACAGAGCTAGAAGCGCATACTTTTTATTCAAACAAAAAATGTCTAAAGAAAAAAAAAAGGCAAGAAAAGTACCATTCAAAAAAAAATCACCTGATTGGATTCCAAGCTAAAGACAAGTCCTGTTCATTTAAAACATGTTCATCTATGCACTTGTCCCTTTTTTTCCTTCTATAGCAGGTCTGTGAATCATGAACACTTGCATTATTAAGACATTTCAAGCTAGAAACAATTGGCCACTGATTCAGATAACAATGTTTATTTGTAAGGATGGAACTTAAGTAACTATAGGCAACTTTAGGTAAAATAACATACCTTGTACATGAAGTCTGTGAATGGTATGAATAGGGAGATGCTGGATAGCTTTATAGGAATCCCAGGTAGATCTAGAGATTTGCATTTCAGTACAGTCATGGTCTTGTGGACAAAGTAAACTAAAAGCTACCACATGGTTTGCAGGTGGAGAAAATAATTGGATTAACAAAGCAGACTCTTAGTTGAAAATATCTAATCAGGTGCCCCAAAATAAATCACTTAGAGGTATTTAGTGCCTTTGTTTTCACACCATCACGATGAATGGTGACACCTGAAGTTTTGGAAGTGAACCATCATGTCATACTTCTGAACCTACATTGTCTCTCTGTGTGCTCCTGGTGGAGATGGGGATCGGCAACCAGAACCTCCAATCTTCTCAAATTTTTTCACTCCCAGCCACCTGCAGCACAGACTGTACAAGAGAACGTCATAAAAAACTTTGAAGTATGCTGACTCAATGTCTAATATTACATTAATGTTCCATTATTTACCATGCCTATGCCTACAAGCCTCAGTCACAAATAGGACCCCTCAGCATGCTGATTATTGTATAAGTGAAGAATAAGTAGCTTGCCCCAGTGTTTCAGCCTAAGTAATGATTGCATGCTTTGTACTATAAGAAAAATGCACTAGCTAATCTTAATCCTAAGGCAAGCAAGTACAGAAACAGCCAAGTTTGATGTTAGTTGTGTGGTTGGATTCTTTAACACCTAGTAAGGTGCAAAGTCCTTCACAAGTGCAAAGCCTTCTCCCAGATGAGGCATTTGTAACATCTCTCTTCTCTGCAGATTCTCTGTGTTCAAAATCCATGCTCATAGCACAGCTTTTTCCATACTGGAGTCATTAATAACATTACTGTCTTCTGACTATCCTGTTTTTGCAAAACTTGAGGAACCAAGGAGCTCTTAGAATTTTTTTGGATAATATTTCTATAGATTATATTTATTTAGACAGACATGAATACACAAATACACATACATGCACAGTATAATTATATAAGCCTTGTTTCCCTCTTCAAACATGGTGACTAACTCAAAGGACACAAGGACCTATTTACAGTCAGTCACAATATGAGTCACTGTATGGGAGCATCACCCTCGAGTCATGCAGCCTCTTAAATTTGTAGGTAAATTCTGCATTTGCCATTCCATAGATTACAGAAACCTTAAACTATTGATCTCAGCACTATTTATTTATTTGTTAAAACAGAATATAATGCAAGGGAAGCACCAAGTTCCTGTTCAGAGGGGTGAGCTAAACAACATTTCCCAGATTTATGCTGTTCACAACCATCCTTTTTTTTTTTTTCAAAGAAATCCATAAACCACCTCGTATTCATATCAGTCCATGTTGCACGGGCAACATGCAAGCCTACTCTCTTACATATGAGCATTTATCTTATAGCTGCATGGAAGCAGTTACTGAAAATGGTATTTGGGGCCAGTTATTTTTGCAGTAACTATATCCAAAGTGAGAGCTGTTGGTCCCAAGGGACTACAGCACCGATCAGTTTGTAGGATTAAATCCAGAAAGTTCGCTAAAGGAATTTGATGACTTTATTTGTGGCTGATCAGCAAAACCACACGGCCCTAGACATAAGATTAAGCACCCCACCCACCAGCCAGCTAGTCAGAGAAATAGAAATGGTCCCTAAATAACCATTCTTCAGAATAAAGTACACCAGGCTTGAGAATAACATGCTCTTGCACGTATCAAGTAGCTATTTTCTTGAAAAGACTGAAACTGGCTGATCAGTTAGTGAATAAAGGATTGACTAATGTTTTTATTTTGTCAGATACTATGTTGGAGAATCAACTAATGTCCTCTTTGAAAAATGGTTTCACTGTGAAGATCTCGGCACTCAACTTAAACCAATAATTCAAGAGTAAGCTTTTTTCTGTGTACATTTTAAAAGAATAGTTGAAGTGATTTAATAGATCTTTGTCAGCCTGTGACTTTCATAGTTAATTTTCTGTTTATGCTTCATTTTACATTGACTTGTTAGAAGTTATATGCTGCTCTACAAATTTTTAACCATGTCTTGTATACCCCAAACTTATTAAATCATATTAAAAAAAAAAAAATCAAGTCTTCCTCACATCTATCTGGAACATAATTTTTGAGCAAGTAAAAGCACATTGCTGCTATGTCCAAAAAGAACTGAATGGAAAATAAACACTGAATTGATGCTAGGTTAACTAGGTAAAACACTAAATTGCCTCAGGGCTTCTTTCACTTTTGCTTTAATCTAAGTACATTTAATCAATATTATGCATGAATAATCAAGACCAATGCAAATTTGGTAGAGAGCTGCTTTCTAGGAAATGTGTGAATGTCATCAGTTAACTCATCAGTTTGTTAAACAGTTGCTAAAGGTGAACACAGAAATTGTTTAGTGACATGAATTTTGGAGGACTTTTGGACAAACCCTCTCTCAGTGAAACAGGCATAACCCTGTTGAATACACGTGATAGTAGCTGAGGATCCGGCACATCTATTATCAACACAAAGCTTGATGGCCAGTATTACTGCCTAGTCTTTGTTAACCTACAGAACATGAATTTTTACTGGTGTTTAAATTTTCATTACTCCAGGTTTTTCAGTTCAAGACAATATCAAACTGGAAAACCAAATCCAGGTAATACAAATTAATTTCATAATTAGAACAATTATTGTACCTGATTGAACAGCAATGATTCGGTCCACGTAAAATGACTAAGTTTGGTTTTCTTTCTGATTATGTAAATTAAAAGTTACTTTGGGAAGTAATTCCTTTCATTACCCCAAGCACAAATAACATCCATATACATGATTACCAACATCATCCTGGTTGTTCATGTGATGCCATCATAATGACCTATCAGGTAACTGTACAGTATGAATTCTCAATATCTCTATTCTTGCATGCCATTCAAGACTTACACTAACAACATCTTATTTCTGACTATGCAGAATGGAATTTTGGTAAGTTGAATCTACTGGTACTGCTTTACCTATAACTATACACTGTGATCTCCTCTTGGGAAATGACACCTAGAGAAAGACAGACACTTTTAGTTCATGTAGGTCTGATCCATTTAACATTCTATTTCCATGCTGTCTTACCTTATTTTTATTTTGCATGTTTGTGGATACTGATTGCAACTTCAACAAAGGAGCAGATACTCGAGTTGTAACTCCACTCTTGAGTCTGTTGGACAGAGGCATAGGGCACAGAAAAAGTGACAAAGACTGATTTATTAGTACCTTTAGGAATCTTTATCTCTCGAGCATGATGGTTGCTTTCTCCATGGCAACTGAATTCTCTACTGCAAGGATATTTGCAACAGCACCTTCAGTGGGAAACTTGTTTTATTGAATTCTTACAGTCCTGTTGGCCCACAGCTCTACATGGACATCCACCATGTGCATGATCCATTGCTACTGATTAACATAAACTGTGTGCAAAATACCACCCCCCATCTTAACTATGTACAAAAGACTACACCATGTGACCATTTCTGCACATATAGGAACAGTTTCTATGGACTATTTGCAAGTGTTTTACTTAGGTGCAACCTGGTCAGTTCTGCTGCAGGAACTACCTGGAGAGTCTCCATGACATTGCCAGGTTCTTAAATGACACATAGAAAAGTATAAATCAGCACAAGCCCAGCAGGTGCTGCCTGTGGGATCTCCAGGACAGCCTGAGATTCCCACCTGGAGAGCAGCCCCTGCACCAGTTAGCCAAATGCTGTTAGGAAGGCCACCAGTTCAGACAACCCCATTGCTCAGCTAGGTTTGTTGCTTCAGGTCAGTCTATTGTCTCATCTATGAAGATGACCGGGTGGCGTCCTGCACCAACCAGGAAATTTCTGGCACAGGCGCACTGCATGTGCGCACATGCACAGACAGAACACCCAGCTATGCTACTCTTACAACATGACAAACTTGAATGTCATCCTTCATTCACACCCATGACCTCAATTCCATAGCTCTTGCCACAGGTTAAATTTCAGTTCTCCTCTCTAAGTTAGAATTCTTTGGAACCAGTTGTCCTTAATCTCTGTATTCATTTTTCAGTGTCTTAAGATGATTACATCTATCCCATTTTTCAGCTGGATAGGCACCACAAAAATGTCACTGCTTGCTGTCTCAATCAATAATGGAACAAGTTTCTTACTCAAATCCTAAAATCAGGGAATGATGTTTTTTGCATGAACATTTGCATGAACCCTTCCTAAAAACAGTTGACTAAACCATCACCAAAATGAAAAGCTCAGAGGAGAGTCCTAGGTATGGGACAGCAACCTTACAAGCCCTTGCAATTAGGAGATGGTAAGCCAGTCAGAAACCCTGTCTGAAAGACTGCAGCCAAACCAGCTTTTGGCATTGGTTTTGACTGACTGGGAAACATACTTCTCAAAAAAAGGCTCTGTGTTTCTTGCAAACAAAATGTTGTCTCCAAGATTTTACTTTTCTTTATGAACACCATCAAAATGTGTTTATATTAATTTGAGCATGTCACTTGTGTGACATGTTTGGGTGTTAGTGATTTGGGGTCTTTTTTGTTGTTTGCTTTCTTTTGTGGTGGGTAGGTAGGGCAGGTACTGTCCCTCACTGTGTGTTCATACAGTGTCTAACAGAGGAGATATAGTTTCAGATAAAACCTCTAGATGCTGCTGTAATAAAAAAAATATCCCACACATGCTATCCTTGTTCAATACAGTGATTTCCAATAAGCATCCCTCACCAGTCTGAGCTAAGAGCTTATATGTCAGTAACAAATCAATTATATCAGTGCAGAAAAAAAGAATATTATATATTGTTAATATTTTTGCAGAAGATTAGAGCGAAAGAACAAACCTGACAATCAATCAGAAGCTGACACATCTGGACACCTTTTTTTAAACTCAGAACTTAGAATATTGATAAATCCAGTACAGAAGCTCTTTCTTTGTAATTTATTAAAATCTGTAAAAAGGCCAAAAGGCATGAGAGACTTCAATTAAAGCTGATTTTATTCTGCAAAACAATAAAGCAAGTAAAGGTAGTTATTTTGCTCAGAGCTTAATACGTCTTTTACCCTGAACGGCTTCTCCTCTTGGATTAGCTGCTATGTCATGACAACAAATATTTGAAATGCTCTTGGCTTAACCCTTGCTATAAGCAACAAACAGTCAACAAAGTTACATGGTGGGCTTTCAGTCTGGGGAACAGCTCCATTATTCAGTTCTCATGGACAACGAGAAGCTCAAACTCTCAGTGATTTCTTACACATGAGAAAAACATCCCAGATTTTTGGCTTACAGAAGTTTTAGCTAGAAGCTCCTGTAACGGTCAGCAAGACTTGTGTTAAAATAAATCTTACCAAAAAGTCAAAGTTGGACTTAGATGTGTGTAAGCTGGTAATATGTTCCTTCTGGAGGCATACCCAGCTGAAAGAAATAATGCTTTGGATTTATTCCCTCAGCAGCTCTTTCTTTAGCAGCAGAATTCAACCACCAGCATGACAGTTGTGACATATAACAAGCTACCACCAGTTTCTCATGTTTTTTCACTCAAGACACATTTTCAGAAGATTTGAGCTGGCCTATGCAGAGGGCTGGGTTTCAGCCTCTTCTTTCAGTTTCTCTTCTGAAAATCCAGAAGCCACTCAGTTTAAAAGTGCCAGCTGAAGCACTCCCAGGTTCATCTCTACATAAACCCAAACTAGTGCCTCCCCTTTTCAGAGAGAAATGGAATAAAATTGAAGAAAAACATCTTGAAAGACACTCCTGATTGCAGCTCACTCACAGAGGAAAGCTATAAATGGAATCAATCAGGACACAATTGCTTTAAAAAAAAAAAACCCTCAGACCCCCCAACTCTAAGTCCACTTTCAGTCCAGACTTTTTCTTTATTTATGGTTTCTGGCTCAGCCAACACTAGGGCAAGTCCCTCAGAAAGGAGGGTACTCAGAATATAGGAAAGGGCAGCAGTAGCTATTAAAAAAGATATATTTTTAGAAGAGGGACTCAAATACCATCAGGTAAAATACCATCAGAAATATAAAATCTTTACTTGAGGCATCTTCCCTGGAACTGTTTTGTACTAAACTACGAGCCTCTCTTGTTACCACGTGTAGAAATAAGCCTGAGAAAAACTCTCCCCTCACCAGTGGTGTAGGCAGAATGTCAGGGGCTTCTTTTATCCATCTTAATCTACTTCTAATTATCAATGAAATTTTAATTGCCATAACAGCTTTATATTCAGTAGACATGCAGATATACAATACAAATACCGGTCCTGTAGTGACCTCACTAGCAAAACTTTCATCAATTTTAGGTATGTCAAGGGTAAGTTAAAGTTTGGACTTAAAATCTGGTTAGTATTTTCAGAATACAGCACAGTTCTATGCTTGTGATTCAGGGCAGATAAAACCTAAGGATCTGACTAAGCATGAAAATTGGGTACTTTCTTCAGTCAGTTGGAGTAGGAATACCATACAGCCTAGGGCATGGTCTAAACCAAAATGTTTTCTGGTTTCAGTAGCACTATTAAAGAAGTTACAAGGATGAGCTCAACACTATAAACATCTGCTTCTGTACTGTCATCCTCTGTAGCTAATCCAGTGCAACCTCTGTAGTCAGTATTTGCTGTTCAGTCTTGTTTCAGTGTTTAGTGTATAAAACTAATTAGATCAAAAGAGAAGAGTGATAATAACTGAAAACAAGAAAATGCCAAAGAACAAAGATAACTGGCTACTGGGCAATCTTCATTCAATTAAAACTAGTTCAGAAAAATAAAGGGAGAGTAACAAATTCTGTCTTCATTTACACTAGGGCAATATAGGGCCATTTTTTTTGAACATCTAACTGCATAAATAATGTGCCTTTCTGTTGTACATACATTGAAATAATTTTAAAGATACTATCACTGTGGGATTTTTAAAAGGAAGAATGAAGATATTGGAAATGAGTTTTATTTGCTATGAAGCTGTTCAGAAGACTGAATATTTTCTGTCATCTTTCAAGGACTTCAAACATATGTAGACAGATTGGTCTTTCTCTTTTGTGCTAATTCTTTCTTTGATTACTTGTATTAAAAGAAACACATAAAATCATTTAGATATTAAGGAGTGTTCCTCTAGGGCATTGATTTTCACATCATCCTCATTGTCTCTATTCTGGCAAAGATGCACACAAAAACACACTGTTCGTCTTTATCTCATCATACATACACCCTTTATGTAACTTCCAAGTCATGTTCATATCTCTCCTGAAGACCATCTGAACTGCAAGGAGCACATAGGTGAAAGAAGGGAACAGAATCATCTAATCATAGAATCATAGAATGGTTAGGTTTGGAAGGGACCTTACAGCCCATCTAGTTCCAACCCCCCTGCCATGGGCAGGGACACCTTCCACTAGACCAGGTTGCTCAAAGCCTCATCCAGCCTGGCCTTGAACCCTTCCAGGGATGGGGCATCCACAGCTTTTCTGGGCGACCTGTTCCAGTACCTCATCACCCTCTCTGGGAAGCATTTCTTCCTGATATCTGATCTAAACCTTCCCACTTTCAGTTTAAACCGGTTACCCCTTGTCCTGTCACTACAGGCCCTTGTAAAAAGTCCCCCCCAGCTTCCTTGTAGCCCCTTCAGGTACGGGAAAGCTGCTATAAGGTCTCCCCGGAGCCTCCTCTTCTCCAGGCTGAACAAGCCCAACTCTTGCAGCCTGTCCCCACAGCAGAGGTGCTCCAACCCTCTGAGCATCTTTGTGGCCTCCTCTGGACTCATTCCAACTGGTCTATATCTTTCCAGTACTGAGGGTTCCACAGCTGGATG
>NW_010266295.1:0-71919 GCF_000690775.1 Eurypyga helias
AAGCAGGGAACATATCTGGCCTCTAGATGACATAGACTAAATAAAGCTGTTTTCAGAAATGGTACATGTTTTTCAGGGTGTCCTTTATAAGAATACTTTCAGTCTCATTTTGAGTATTATACTCAAAACTTTCTCCCAAGTGGAAAAATATTTTTGAAACTGTTATTTTATATATGATAGATATGGGGAAAAAAAGGGACTCCACCCCTCCCACCCCCCAAAAAAAACCCCTTTGAATTATAAACTATATACAATAATTTTAAAAATAATATAACAATTTTTAAATTTTTTAGATAGATTGTCATCTTTCAGTATTTTTGGGTAACACAGGTATGTTGAAGAGACGCAGTGCTACTGTAATGGTCAACAAGAAACAAGCTCTTTCATTATTTTTCTTTTTGGAAAACCAGGATGAAAGCTCTATCTAGGATAATTTGAAGGTTATGAGCCATTCACTAAAATTGTTTATTTTTAGATATTTTGTCCTTAAAATTTAATAGCTAAGAAGAAAAAGCAGAGAGCAAAACACAGGGTCATTCTTAGTGATTAGTTAGTTTTTATGTCTCTCAGATGGCATATGTTAGAGATAAAATAATAATTTGATTTTTTTCAAAGAAACATGTAGGTTAACAAGAGGGTAAGGATTTCATGAAGAAAATATGTGATAAAATTTAGTGAAAAGTTTAGCACTATGTTCTGCTTTGGCCTTAAAAACTTTAGTCTGTTGGTTTGTTAAGTGGGGAATGAATCTTGTTCAAACAAGCAGGGTGTTAGAACTGTGATATTAAATTTGATATCAAATTGTGGCTGGAAATGTGTTACTGAAGTCTACTCTGCAGTCATATAATAGACTTCTGCGGTGGATGTAGCCATGTTGTGTACCATTTTGGCTAAAAGTTCACTGTGGAAATCCAGTTTAACACATACTAGATGGATTTAAATATCTAGTTAAGATTTTTAATGGAGACTCGATGTCCCATTCTCAATGAGAACCTTCAGGTTTTGTCATGATCCAGTGCTCAGTTTATGGCTTTCAGCTGGTGATGAGAAAAAGAATCGACTGTTTGTCAGTAACGATTGGAGGTACTGCAGAAAAAATAGAATCGCAAACACTGATAAAATCAAGCTAACTGTATAGAAGGAAATAGTGGAAGACTCCATGGAAACTTCATTCTTCCGACTAATCACATTTTGTTAAAGTGATTTCAAGACTTCCAACATTTAATTTGGACATCTTTGTTATTTACAAATGAAGCATCTTATAAACAGTTTCATTTAAGAAAACAAGTTGTCATGGTAAGTAAAATCTAAAATGGAGATTCCTATGCAGCACGGTTAAGTGTCCTTATCAGTTTTAGCCTTTAAAGATTTAAATAAAGTTAAAACTTGCTGAAACGGCATTGGTTTACATTGAAGTAGAAGTCACATTTTCTCAGGATTAAAAAGTAAAAGCAGATCCAGCTAGAGCTGGTTACTCAGGGCCTCATCCAGTAAAGTTTTCATCATCTCCAAGTCAGAGATTCCACAGCTTTGCCAACCTCTTCCAGTATTTTACAGTCTTAATGGTAAAATTTGGAAATCTTTTTTTTCTTTCAATTTGGGTTGCAACGTGTATTCCTTGCTTCTTATCCTCTCACTGTGCACTTCCAAAGAGTTTGGCTCCATCTTCTCTATACCCTTCCAATTTAGGTAGTTGTAGAGAACCATATGATCGTAGCTACATAGTATTTTTACCTTTTGTGGGTTTTCTGTGTGTGTTCCTGTAAACATGTAACCAGAATATCTTCAGTAGTGTTCTGGAATTGGTATCTGTGAACAAAATGTTCGTTCTTATTTCTGGGGCTCTAACTTCCTTTCTGACAGTACAGGGTGATACGGAATTATTGAAAGGATAATGAATCAACAGAACAATGTAACTATTAGACTAATTAGGTTTCAAAATTTGATTGATAACCATACTATATGGAGAGTATGGAGAGATGTGAAGTGGTGACTGTACTCCTGAGAGACAAGAATACAAGTAGGTGAGTCTCACTGACATTTTAAGGCTCTGTGTGTACAGCTGGGTAGATACCTGCTTAGGTTGTCTCTCTGTATCATGTGAAGTGCCTCCCTGAAGCAGAATTCTTGCTGGACTAATTACAGAGCTTCTGTTAGTTCATCAAGCTCATTTTTCTCCATAAATTGGCACTGACATATGCGTTTTTTGAGTTGGGCTATGGATTCATTTTTATTGAATTAGTAACTCTCTGAAAATGGGGCATTTAAGTTTAAAGACTATTCCTGTTTGTAGTTTCAGTTTTAATGTTTTCAGTTTCAGTTTTCAGATGCTTATTTTATGTCACTAGTAATAAAAAAAGGCCATGTTAAATATTTCAGTGCTGAATTTTATCCAAAACCTTGTTTGGAATAAAAAAATAGCATTAAGTGAGAAAAATATGCTGTTTATAATGAGTCTTGATACATATTTGTTTAATTTAGATTTGTGAATGTTAATTGATCATGGTTCCTTCCAGTCTGTTCAAATGTTATGGTCCCTAAACTGGAATAGCATCCTATTTTAATTATCATGCAAACATGATTTATTTGTTTCCTACAAATATTAATTACCTTGCTCCTTTTTCAGGGAATGTATATCAAATCAACATATGATGGACTACATGTAATCACAGGAACAACTGAAAATGTAAGCTGCTTTATTCCAAATGACTTATCATGCATACAAGCATTTTCTGTGTATCTGTAGTGCATTTTCTAACAGGAACATTTGCTTTAAAGCAAACCACTTTTATTAATATGTTTTTCTTTGTCTTTTCTGTATATATAACATCTTTGTAAAAACTTGGAACCCTGGAAAATAGACATTAAACAAATCTGTGATGAAGTGACTAATAACTAACAATATAAGAAAATTAAAATCTTGAACTTCTGTCCTCAATGGTTCTTCCAACACCTTTCTAATAGTGTTCATGTATATGTTCTCTCTGGCACAAAAGTGTTTTCCTTTATATTAATAATTTTTTCTCATGTAAGTACATCATCATTAGGCCAAAATAGTTTCTGTTGTATTTAATTTTCTTCTCTACTTTAGATAAATCTCTCAGAACATAGGACAGTTTGGGTTCATATATATATACATATATTAAAAAAAAAACATTTTTCTGTCAATGAAACAGTAGAAATAATGTAACAGGAAAAATATAATCTACCTCAGGTGTTTATATTGACCAGAGTAGTCACAAAATTGCAGAGTCAGTAACAAGCGTAGTTGTTATCTGAGCAACCCTTAATGTGTAGGGTCAGCTTACCCTCTGCGGTGAGTACATATTGTCATACAGTGATGAGTACTTATTTGCTAAGAATGCTTTCTTTTCTTCTTTAAATGGACAGTAGATTTTTTATTGTAATTAGAACAAAAGAAAAAATAACCTAATTAATTTTAAAAGAATGTTAGAAAGATTAAACTTTTGGAGATGATCCTAGGATTGCCTCTCAGAACATGCATAGCTTCTGTATGTCTAGGCAGTACAATAAAATAGATTATAAAATAATAAATTTTAAAATAGTTACAATGTTAGTAATGTGGTTGTTGTAAAAAACGTGGCTAATGGAGAGAGATAACTGAATATATTATATTTGGTATCAGATAGGTTATAAATAATCTTTTATAAGCCAGAAATTTTTCAAAGCTAGCAGTAATTACTGACAGGACTATCACTAAGAAGGTTGAAGTAGTGGAAAGGAGCAAACAGATTTTGGTACATGATTGGAAGGGGATTGATAATATGACAGTGTTAAAGAAACAAGTTAGTTAACAATCCAAATGACTGTTGTGTGAGGATGTATGGAAAGTTCTTTTACAAAAATAACTATTCCTGAAAGAATTGTATTAGAAAGAGTTAAGAACCATTGTATTTTCATATTTTCCATCATTTGTAGCAAAAATAAAAAAGAGACCAAGAAAAATGTATTCATTATCATTTCTATGGTAGTCCCAGGAGTGTTAGGCACACAGAATGCTGCAGCACATAAATCAGTATGACTGATCATAGAAAAACTAAACAGTGTGACAAGAATAATGAAGGAGTTTCTAAATATCCTTCTTGTTACTTAACTTGCAATTCATAATTATGAAATTGAAAAAATAAATTTACTTCAACTTCTGCAATTTACTTACTATGACAGATTTCATAAGACCCATCTCTTCTGTTTTTCATGTAGAGGATATATCAGTCACACTGTTTTCATTGTGCCTTGGATCTGTTTAACAGCGTAGAGCTGAATAAATGACAAGTTAAGAGTTTATAAAGCTAATATTGAAATTATGTAATGCTGACACTCAAGGAAAATAAAATTAGCACTGTGCAGCTAGCCAAATATGTAAATAGTTGCCAGCATACGTCAGTAGTATGCTGTCACGTATGGGTAAGCTTCATAGGTGTTCTTTTCTTCTGCTTGATTTATATCTATTGGGTAGTATTGCATCATACAGTTTTTGTCACTCAGGTTTTAGGCAGTGCCTGCCCATGGAAAGACTAATGATCTGTGTCACAATTTGTGAAGACAATTCTAATGCAATTTTAACTTAAAATTTGCTTGCTTATTTATATTAATGCCATTGGCAGGGTTTAGAAGTATTTAGAAATATTAGAAACTTAATAATGATCCATCTTGATTATGTTGCAACAGATTTTGTTAATAGATTGAATTACTCATACTATAATTAATCCAGTTTTAAACTGTAATTCTAGTTCATTTTAGAAATATAATGCAGCAGGAGGAGTTATCAAATGGGCAGCCACTAACATCTGTATTTTTATTTTGACTAAACTTTCAATGTCAAAACTTTTTGATAAGACACCAACATAAGAAGTTGCTTTTTTGTTTTTGCTAAAAGTGTAATCACACGAGCAGATAAAACAGCTTCAAAGACCTTTAATTTCTGGCATTTCAGCAAATTGATTTTTCATTCCTTTTGAAGGGATAATTGACCTCAGATCCGGTGTTTAATTTTAAAATATAATAATTAGCTCAACCTCATCAAAGTCAGGAAAGGAACTAGAAAGAGAAAGAACTAGGCCCTTGCTTTTTCCTAAAAAAAGAACAAACCAGGCCTTCATTTTTCAAACCAACATCAACTGAAGATAAACACTATGAATTGTGGTGTATACTTCAGTTTCTGGCTTACCTTTTATTCACTGTTTAAAGTGATCAAGTTTGTATTCACACTGAATTCTAGACATACCTTTCTGCTAAATGTTTAGTCCTGTGCCAAAGAGCAGTCTACCAGAATTCTGCAAGTTGCCACTAAAAGGAAAAATTGACACTGAAGCCAGGTAATTCTTCCCACCATCCTATAAATGCACAGGTAAAATCCTGTTTATTTCAGCGCAGGAGGACTCAGATGACAGGAGTTGAGATCTGGCTGTAATGACCAGGTAGTTTAGCTCCTGGCGACTCCCCGCTCCAGGAGACACACGAGCCCTTTTGAATGAATAAGCAGAGATCAAGCAGGTGAGAGTCGGAAGGAGGCTTGTGCTGGGAAGCTGGGCAGGGCAAGGCTAGGAATGGTAGGCAAGCAGTAGGCTGCAAGTAAAAGCTGTGCTTGGAACAGCACCTGTAACACACTTGGAATCACTGTGTCAACTTTTAGCTATTTGCTCTCTTGACTTTTATTTTGTTACTGATCGAATAGTTAATGATGTCTCCTACTACTCTCAGCAGCTCTGTAGACTGCAGACTCAGTTGATGTGTCAGCACGTGTTGACTATTGGAGAGTGACTTGACCTCTCCATAGATGAGTCTCTGGCATTTCATTCAGAAGTAATTGCAGTCATTTTCTTCCCTGTGGTGATTAGGGGGTTTGCTGTATTTTTTCCTCTAATCTTTGTTCCTTTTATGTGTTTATCTTCGTTTTTAATCCCCATCCGCAAAAGGGATGGAAATGATGGGTGGGATTTTGGGTTGGTGGAGACTGTCCTGATGAAGTGCTCTTGCCTGTTTCCTGGAAGTCTTGATTGGTATGCAGTGAGATCATGAATATAAGCTTCCACAAGTCACCTTTAGACAAATCTTTTCTTCCTTCACATCTAACAGCTGGCTCTTGTGTCATGGGCAATTTATGTTACAGGCTGGCTCCAAAAAACATCCAGGAACTGACCTAAGTTTTGATAACAACTCCCTTTCTGTGAGGAACTTCTTCAACAGTATGAGAGGTAGACCACTCTCTGTAGCTGCAAGTGGCTCTTTTTCTGCCTCTCCAGAGTCTGCTTACTTGGACAGAGAACTTGGACTGTCACCAAAAGACTATTTTGCTTTAAATGTTTCTGCATTGTTTGAGATGGGACAACCTGTCCTCTCTCCTCTCTGACTCCGTATCTAACAAGTAGAGTAAACCTTCAGCCTTGTCCAAGTCTCCTGGCCAGTCTACGTCCTTAATAGCTAACTTCCACTGTGATTTATTTCTCAAGGTTATGTCTCATCTCTTTAATTCTTTTCTGGTTATTTTCTCTTGAATTTCAAATTGATATCTCTGTGTCAGTAGAACACTCCTGTAAGCTAGTGCACAATGCAAGTAAGTTGCCTTGCATTCTCAATTCTCTGCTCCTGAGGAAGACTGCTGCTCTCCTGCATGCCTTACACATTTGTCCACAGATTTAAGATCTGGTTGCACCAAAGCATTCAAAAATGGTTTGCTAAATAGCAGTTGACCATGTTCAAGTGGCTTATCAATGGGTTTTAATCCATTTTAATCTGACCAGAAGAAGCTATATTTAGGATAAAGGAGTTTTTCAGCTCAGCTATCCCAAAATTATGTGAATGGTATATATGGAATAGCGTGCATATACATATATATAAACCTTCCTGGAGAACTAGTATGTCACCAACATTATCCATGTGCAAATTATCACTTTCTGTGTTCAAATGGTTAATCTAGTACTGTCTCAGGAGTGCTGGAGCTGTAGAGTATTTGCAGAGTACCTTCAGTGCACTTAAGCAGCAAAACTGCAATATGAAGGACTGACAGACCTGCTTTTCTGTTACACACACAGTTAGTCCAGCCCTGGCCCTGACCATGCAGTAAACTCAGTGTTTGTTGTCCTAACAGATTTGCTTCTGTAATGTAAATGCACATTTACATTAAAATAAAAAATAAAGTGTATTCCAAGCAAGGTTGTGACTGCTCATACTCCCCACAGAGAGGTAAAGAAGCTAGAACTGTTTAACCCGCCAGAAAGTCTGTTCACCACCGATGGAAGTGGCAGTCTGGATTACTTCATTGAATTGACATCTGTAGCCAGATAAAACATAGCTCCTTATAAATACAGTTTTTATAAATATTACCCATTATTGTTATTTGATACAATAGCAATGATACTTCTTTGGGCACAGCTTTCTTGCTTTCTTCAACATTCATTGTTTTAATTCCTGCTTTTCCCTTCCTCCTCTACACCCTGCATGTAAAGTTAATTATTATATCTTGTCCTTAGTCTCCTGCTGACCAGTGTAAGAAAATCCATGCTGGCGATGAGGTGATCCAGGTCAACCATCAAACTGTGGTAAGTATTTTGCAAATTCCGTTCTGCAGGCTTTGCCTATTCTCACTGCTTAAAAGGTAATAATTCTTACAAGGTAATTTTGCCAAACTAGATTATTATTTGTGTCTTTTAAAATACAATAGCCACTGCTTATGCTTAATAAGAAAAGGCACAAGTTGAGTCAGTAACCACCCCAGAAGGATTAAGCCAAATTTACATTTCACACAGCTGCTGTTCTACATCATACTCATTATATAAGGAGATCCCAGAATATTTCGTTGAAGATCTTAGACTTCTTGTTATGGATATGCGAGCTCATTTCACTTTTTCTCTAAAACAGAATTTTGCATTCTGTTTAATATGGGATTCAGAATAAAAATGCAGCACTGTTATGACAGCCATATATACTGAATGTGTTGAGGGAGAAAACTTAAAGATGATTAAAGTGCCGATAGAAATCTGTCAGATTCTGCTTTTGAGCATTCTTGCATGCAGATTTATTTTTAAACAGATAAGCAGTTTTATACATCCAGTGAAATTATTAATCTGTTTAAACTCAGGTGAGCATGTGCATGCAGAAGCGTACGCTGCGCCTAAAGCACCATGGTACATGGTCTGTGTACGTTTAAACATGCCTACCGTCGCATTTCTCCCACAGCTGTATGCCGTGTTGTGTGCTGTGTGCATGTAGAACTAGATCTCATTTTCTGGAGAAATGCAGCAATAATGTTTCTGCAGCATTCATAGGATTGTATCATGACTTAAAACACGTGACTTCACTGAAGAATCCACAGTTTATTTATTTATTTTTTAAACTGAATTGTTTGCAATTGAGCTCTAAAGGCTTATCACAGCCTTATCCAAGGTTGAATGATTATATTTTTCTTTCTAATTTGCGATGGCACAAGCTGCTGTTTTAAAACTGATGTTAGTTCCTATGTTGATGACTACTGAAAAAATGCAGTCAGATTTTGTCCCAGTACTATCTTAAGTCATAGGGATTGTTCCTTTAAAAAAATTAAATGCTATGTTGCAGAAGGATGGAAGCAGTGTTGCTGGAACTGCAGGTGAAAGGAACACTTGTATTTATTACTTGTGAGACACGAGGAGCATTGTTGTGACAATGATGATAATTTTCTAAAGTGCTTATAATGTAGCCATTTAACTTTGTCTTGCTGAATCCAATCTCCAAACACAGCAGCAGCAAAATTAAGAAATTTCTTTCTGTCTGTCATTTGTGTGAGGTGGAAATATGAAAGTCTGATTATTAAAATCTTATGATTAGAGAGCAAATATTTTCTCTTGAAAGGAAGTATAACTTATTCATTTACACTTCAAATGTTAATGCAACATGCAGCTCTTATCTATATTAGAGAGCTTCTATGAGCTGTCACAGTTAGAGGTTGAAATATGCATTAGACTGGCTTTCTCCATCAAAGATACTCTTCAAGTGACAGACCTGATTTAATCTTTACTCCCACAGGTGAAATCCTTTCATTCAGCTATCGACGACTTGGCTTTCTGGATAGCAGCTCTTTCCATGTGTGTTATTACCATAGGGCCAAGGTGTTTGATACTTGTAATCCCTTTCTGGCTAAGGGCACAGTATCAACAGCTGAGTCAAGTGGCATAAAATACCTTTTCCTAAAAAAACACATTATTAATTACTCATTCTAAAGTTTATAACAAGCTAAGAAAAGAGCTAAATGGCAAGCTGTGTCTTTCAGAACTTTATTCTTCCTTTGAAATGGCTGGGAAAGTCTCATTCTGCCTTCACTGTGGCTTTGGAACGTCAGACAGTAATACTGGGTGTTTGCATGTTTCAGAGGTATATACCTAACCCTAAAAAAAACATGGATGGGGTAATGTTTTAAGTACCACTTTGATCTTCAAGCATGCCCTTTAAGTCGTTTCTGGTACATCTTGCTACAAACTACGCTTAGCTGTGTTCCTTCTTCACACAAGTTGTGATGATCAATATCATGTTTCTAATTACCATTATTTCCATTAGTGGAGTAGACTGATGCAAAGGTAACAGCTCATTAAATTTCCATATAATCAATATTTTAATACTAGCAGGACCAGCTCATAAAATGAGGTGTAAGTAATCAATATTTTAATACTAGCGGGACCAGCTCATAAAATGAGGTGTAACCCATTTGAAATTAGTGACTGGGGGGCAGTTGATCAGCCTTGCAAAAGAAAGGCTTGCATATCTGTGGTGGTCTTAAAGGTTTTCCAGAGCTGTAAACTGTCTTGCTCACTAAGCAGAGGAGCATGGATTGGTGCCTGCACAGAGTCCTTGCTAGAACCCAACGCTTCCTCATAGCAGCTTAGCCAAAGCAAGTGCTAGGAGAAGTAAACTTGTAAAAGAGAAGAATACAAAGCAGTTTGAAGTTACACCTCGCTGGAGTGTGCTTGTTGGGCTGCTTTGAACTTCTCACTTCCCTCCCAGTGTTCTTTCTTGCCTGGTAGTTGGTAGTGCATTTCTACCTTTCTTTTGCTTGCTGGACTGGAGATTAAATGCTTCCTGCTCATGCTTTCTCACACATGCTCTTTCTCACTCTTTTTCTCTCTGTCCTCTTTTTTTAAGTTAAATGTCACATCTTCATCCCCTCTAAAATAAAAGTGCAGCAAATGTTTGCATTGATTTATAACCAGTTATGATGGCTTGCTTTTTCCCTTTACCTTGTTCTGGAGCTGAAAACTGTTCTTCAATTCTCTAAGGATTTCAGTTTATTTCATCAGAAGCGTTTAGCATTGCCCTCTGAAGAGGCAAATTATTACATTTTGTATCCTAAATACTTCCTGGGTTTTTACAGAAATGTCAAGATAGATAGTTAAAGTATTATTTACAACATGTGTATCCAGTGAAATCCATGGTCTCCAGTCTCATGTTGGTTTTCCATAGAGACTCAAAGCATTAAAAGCTTAGGTGATAAAAATGAAGGTGTTAGTGTTATTTCTTATTCCTGCTTTTCACTTGTTCATTGGTAAGGGAGGTTTCATAAAAAGTACACACAGTGTAAAGATGCAGAAATATGCTTCCTTCAGCTATCGATATGCTTCAAAGATTCTGCATCCCACAGGTTCTGTCTTTGTTGTCCGAACAAAGACAACATTTTCTTAATATTGAAGTTTCTGTAGCATTTTGGCAGTCTATCAAATCCGAAACCCATTCAACACCATGTGTCTTGACAGAACCTGTTCTGAAGATTATTAGATACAGTCATTTTGTACTGCCACTAGTGAAAATACTTTCCTGATTAGAGACAGTATGGATCTGTTTAAATAGATTCCAATTCTATAACTGACTACAGGCAACTTTTATTCTGACTTTGACTGAACTAGGTCAACATATTTTCCAGATAAATTAATATTAATTAATTTAATAACATCATTTGAGTTTTAAAACCTTCATTGGTGTTCCCACAACCTGTAAAAAGTTGTTCTGGTAGTTAATTATTCTCATTGCTGGGGGGAAAAAAAAAATCATTTTATTTGTAGTCTGCATTTGTCTGGCACAAGCTTCCAGTCCTTTGATCTTGATATATTTTTATCTGTTAGGTCAGAGAGCAGGTTTCTCATTTAGGTATTTTCAGAATGCAACCAAATTACCTGTTCACTTTTTTTCAGTAAGCTAGACAACTTGAACACTTCCAGTTTGTCATCCTAATGCACGATGCTCCTCAATAACCTCTTTAAATTCTCAACTGTGATACTTTGCATATTTAAAACTGAATTACAGAGCTGTGCAATGAAAACAGTCACTCATGGATAGGGCACTACTCATGCTAAAATAGTACAGATGAGACTACATTAATGTAGCCATTACCAACTAGCTGTTTACTCTTTTTAAAAGTTTTTGAACAGTTTTAAGATGATGTAGACTTGGAAATAGTCGTACTGTCCCTGCATTCAAGTGGAGTCAGCGCAGAGAACAGCATTTCTAAATCCTGGAGGCACTTCTCTGCGGTTGCCTAGCTATAGCAGAGGATTAAGTATGCTAACAGTGTCAATCCCATTGAATGTTGGATGTGTCAAGCTAAGCATTTTGGGATTGATGTGCCTAGAATATATTTGCTGTATGTTTTCAAAATGTTTCTTACTGCCTACAATTAATATACTCATTCTATATAAAGCATTATCTGTATTAAGAAATGTCAGTTAGCTAGGAGGTAGTTATATGAATAATTTTTTTCCCTTTAACCTGTTATATTAAGGAATATATTAAAAATATTAACAAAACAAGACCACTTGTTTTACTTTACTCTTCAAATAACTTTTCAATGTAGTTGAGAGTTTTTAAAAAAAAGGACTTCAGAAAGTATCAAAGGAAAGCAGCTTACAAATTATATAATGCAACAATTGAAAGAATTAGAAATAAAAGACTTACTACATGGAATCTAGTCTAACCAAGGAACACTCTGCAATACAATTATAAAGATCAAAGAAAAAATAATAGTACTTTAGGCAAGAAATTAATTAAGTCAGGCGATTCACCACTAGCTGTTAAGATCATTTAATCATTATCCAATTCCTTATTTGCTTTTCTGCTTGTCCTTCTTGCTTATTAGATTTTAATAAAACACTATAAGAAACTTTAAAAATAAGTTATACATTCCAAATTACTGCCACACTAACTCTTTGTTTTCCCCTACAGTAACAACCGGCACTAGTTCTGCCAGTGCCTTGTAGATTTTTACTTCCTCTCTTATAAAATTATGTCAAAGTGGTGAATATGCCACTGCACTTTTATTTGTTTCCAAAATTAATAACTACACCTTAGGTTCTGTGGGTAATATATTTTCTGTTGCTCAGTTGAAATAGTAGATTTCATATTGTCTCCTTTTAAGTTGTTTTATATACAAGAAATAGTTCTTTAGTCAGAGAATTGGGACTGTTATGCAGTGAAACCAGAGTAAAATTAAAGCTATGATAGTCTCCAGCCAAGGAACAATTCTTTCTTTCAATTTTCCATAACAAGGATAGTACTGAACATAGAGCAAAGAGAGGAAAACCCGTCATAACAAATATAACAGTACATACCTCTTCAGGATGGAAGCAAAGTTGGATAATTTAATGCCAGCCCATCTACATCTCAGTTTACTGTAGAGACTGAAACTTTCAACTGCAAGTTCCTAAGCAAGGATTTTTAATGAATTACCTGCCTTAGGGTAACACTGTTTGCTGAGGAAATGTAAGAAGGGGCAAAACTTACTAGTCAGTATTACATAAGATGCGAAATGCAGCATAAATTTATGAAAAGTAAATAGTGTTAATGTTCTTTCTTTGATAGTTTTTCAGACAACAGAAACATTGCAGATCCAAACAAGTACTGAACTAGCTATCTGGCCATCTGTAAAATACTTGATCTACTTCTGTATAGAAAACTGTTGGATAAACTACAAAACCATGACTTTTCAGAAAAGTGAAAACTTCTTTTTTAAGGTTATTAAATAGGACAGAGAGCAATAATAATGCTCTTAGGAATTCCTGTTGAAAGCTAGATTTTACTTAGGAGCAACTGTCAAGGCTCCAGAAGTCAGCATGTAGTAATTAATCTGAAATCAACTGAGTGCCATAGAGGTGGTATGACTGAAAATGGCAAAGATGAACTCAGAATTAGCCAAGATCATGTTTTCAGGAGAAATTGAGTTCTAATGCCATTGTCTTGACACTGGTAATGTCTTGTCTGAAATACTGTGTGGTGTTCAGGTCATCTACAGTCATCAAAGTTGTGAGGTTACATGTGAACATTAAACAAATGTAGTGGAGGAAAAAAGAAAATGGATTATCTGTCTCATATGAAGATAATTGTTTTAAGGATTTCAGTTTTCTTAACTGAGCCAGCTAGGTCTGAGACAGAATTCCTCTTCCTTAACAGACAGAGGCTATAAACACCAGAAAGAGAAATAATTCTTTAAGGTAAAAAACAGCGTTGTGCAAGACCAAGCGTCTGTACAAGTGTCTGTAAGTAAAAGTCTGCCTAGGATGGTGATAAAAATGTTTACACTATAGTTGCTGGCAGCTATGTAGAGGAGCAGGCAAATGGAAGCAGTCACCTAGAAGGGCTTTTGCAGTTCTAACACCTTTATTTTGTTGTGTTTGCTATGTTATCTCTAAGTAGCTGTGGTTCTTAACTGATGTAGTTGCATTTTCATACTTTATAAGTCTGTTCTTTGGATGATGGATGCTATGTAAATACATGATCAGCCACCTAACACTTTTCATATCGGTCATGACATACTTAAGTGTATCGAGGGCCCCGGCACAATGAAATCATTTCAGCTCTAATTTATTAGTGTTAATTCAGTTATTGAATTAATATTGTAGATGTGTGTTTATTGAATTGTAAATTTGAGTCTTAATGAGAGCTCATTTTAGATGGAGGTAAATTTGTAAATGTGGTGCCAGGTCACACCATCTGTGTTTCAGTGCACTGGGTGTTACGAAATACATGTAGGAAAAGGAAAGAGAAAAACTGAAGGGGAGATGTAGTGACAATTTCAAGTCCTCTTACAAAAAGATGCCATTCTGTTTCCAAACACATTGCAACATGTTACCTATTCTCCAGATTCTGTCTCTGAAAAAGGCTTAGCAGTGCATCTCTTTCAGTAGCAGATCTTGCATGTCGTTGGAATCTTGCTGTATTTCTCCATTTAGTTGATGGAGACCAACTGTGTAAGATGGTGGAAAACCAAATCCTCTCCCATTATCGATTATGGTTAGTAACAGGATATGAATAAGAGTGAATCAGCTACAGGTGTTAATGATGAGCTTCCCATTCAGTGACAGAAAGTAGTCTTATGATCTTCCAGCACAGTTTTGTCTAATAATAATTTCTGATTTCCATGTTAATCAAACAAATTCCCTTGATTAATTCCCTAATGAGACAAAGTGAGTTATAGACTCAAAATGTGAAAGGCTGTTTCCTTAACAAAATGTTCAGTTTACATAAGCCTTTTTAAATTTTTTTTTAAATGCAAATATGAAGTGAGGTCATACTCTTAAAATTCAAGTAAATATCCAGATGGCTTTGAAGAGCCCTGAGGGGAAAGAGGCTAACAAGGTGGTTCTTAAATTCCTGTTTAGTTAATGCTCTGTCTCTCTCCATCTTAGGTATGATTAAAGCTGGCATATGATATAGTGAGTAGAATATGCACAAATCTCACAAACAACTGAAGGTGTAATCTACCTTCCTCTGTGAGGTGCACTCTGCATTTTTGTATGTTGTAGAACTTTTTCATTTTTCACAGTCCTGAGGGATATGATAGGGTTTGATAAGGCAGCAAGGAAACTGAGGAACCACTTCTGCTTTATCCCCAGAATATTCAGGAAAAGCAGAGAGACACATACAGCTATTCTACCCACAGTGCACTCCTAGTTCCACTGCCTGACCTGTGTCTTCTAACTTTGTACTGTAAGAAATGTGTGTAATATTTTGAAGAAATTGGCATGGAGGTGGATAACTGCTGTGGCGTTTTCGACTACTGGAATCCTTTGATAAGCACCATCATGTTCGACAGTCCAGCTGTTTTTCGGTTCCTTTTAAGAGATGAATGTATCATGCACTTAATGCCTGTGCAGTCATCCACAAATGCACTGGTTTGTGTTTTCTTCAGCCTTCTCTTTTTGTTTGTTTCTGTAACATTAAGAATGTTTTGTATTGGTTTGTTTTTCATATGGATCATCAGTGAGTCATCATTGGCCAGGTAGCCTTTATTTTAAAACAGGAGAAAACAGCAGGCACGTAGCTTTCCACATTCTAGGTTTTGTAGCCCAGATTATGAAGAGATAAAAAACAGTGCACAGTATTTCAATATGCAAATATATTTAGCAGAGAAGAGTACACCATGACTACAGCTTTACTGTGCTGTACAAAGATGACATAATAATGGCCTTCTGAATTTGTTGATTTGAATGTAATGGGTATTCTAATTGCTGCAATTTCATTTATTCAGGAAAATAAAAAAAGTACCATATTAGTCTTTTTTTTCCTTCATTAGTCCACTTTTAATGTTAACTTTCATTACTGAGGCAAATGTCTCAGCCTGTAGAATCTGATTAACTGAATGTATATGCTAAAAATCTTAAAGGAGCAAAATACCCTTTTGCTGAATATATCTCACCATAGCTAGGAGCTAGTAATTGCTATTAAAGACTGATTCCTTAAGAATAATTGTCAAAATCTGTCTCAAGGACTGGTTTTCAACTAAGATTTTTAATCTACTGTAATGACTTCTATTTTTTCAAAGATATTTTTAGTAATACAATTTATAATAACATGTCCAAATTCCTAAGAGCATTTTATCATAGCCTAGTAGTAATGACTGCAGACTCTTCTCTAATAGATCTTGGTATTTAATAGCTTTGTCATTAAGGTTCTCATTGGAATAATTTATCAGTAACTTAATTATTTATCATTTTTTCTAAAAGGAGCTCATGGAACTGTAAAGATTTCAGCATTCTGAAAGTTACATCAATCTATAAAAATCAAAAAATAGTTCATTTCTATGTCTATAACTGACTGGGGAAAAAAATAGCCTCTGTCATTTTATACACAATGCACAACCTAGATGAGTTTGTTTGGGATGTAAGCTGACAGATTTGCATTGGTTTGACTGTGGCCTGGTTATAATTACTACCGTTTTCCGGTTTCCTGTGGCCAGTGCATTTTTGGAAAGCTTTTTAATAGAACAGCAACATTAAAAATAGAATAGAACTTTTAAAAGCTATTAAATTACTTTTAAAAATTGCGACACATCACAGTTCTTCCCGAGCTGAATGTTCACACTTGGGTTCCTGGCTTCAACCCACTGTGGAGGCAGGTTAGAACCAGACAGGTTGTACCTTAACTTCTCTTCAACCCTTGCAAGAGGATTTTAATTGAAATCTCTTCAAGGTCACCTTTATTATTTTCCCTCCACCTTCATGTGTAATCAGAGGGTATCTTTCTCTAAGGGAAATTAATTGTAAACTATACATGATATGGTATGGTGATACATGTAGACTGCCATGATTCTAAACACCTAGATTTTTCTTTCTGTTTTTCTTGGTTTTTAATAGCAGTGGGAACACTCACTGTGGTCTGAAGAGCAACGATGACTAAAGTGTTACAGTGAACTCTGCCAGGTCAAATGTAGTCAGAAAGCATAGCAGATATAACGGCACTTAATGTATGTCCTTGTTCAGGTACGGCTCTTGTATTCCTTAAGCTTTTCATTCTTAGACGTTCACTTCAGGGCTGCTGCAATTTGGCATCGGCAAGGTTGTGTCTGCAAAGTGCGGTACGAGCCCAGCGTTCTAATTCCTGTTCAGTAAAGACCAGCTTGGCACTAGGGCTTACGACTTGTGGTAGTTGTAACACCTATGACAGGTCCTTGCTATGGTCATTTATTGTTACTGTAAAAATCTGCCATGCTTGGAACAGAAAATAGAGGGAAGAGTTTAGTACAGGCACAGTCAGAGGTTCCAGGGGCTCAGCTTTTCTGTGAAAGCAAATGACTTTTGCAAAAACATTCTGTGTAGGATAGGATCCATACTGTTTCATTTAGCAGAACTGTGTGATGGAAAGTAACTGTCAGTGTTCAAATTAAAACCTGAGTCACTTAAGTAATGTTTTTAAAAGGACACAGTATTTTAAAGGGTAAGTGGAGAGACTGCCCTGCCCCTATTCACTTTCCTTGTGTGGCAAATCTAGAAATCCTGTGAGAAGATGCAAAAGTAAGGCTAGGAAAATCCCCCAAAGTCCTCCCCCTATAGATACTCATCCATGCCTTGCTGTTACCCAGGGCTGAACATGAACCACTAACCTGATTGTCACTCGCCAGTGGTTACTCTCTCCGGTACTTCCTTTCTAGGCAGGCTTGTTCTTGTCGTTTGAGTTGCTTCAGCGAGATGCTTGCTATACTTCTTGAAATGACAAGGTGAGCGTAAACGCAGGCAATAGACTAGCCCGTGGAACCCAGGGTTAGGGGTGAGGAACTGAGTCTGCTTTGCTCGTACCGTTTTTCTGATGCCAGTGGAAGAGAAACAAGTTTCAAATTTTGTGGTGTTAGGTCTAGTTCTCTAGGTCAGGTCACATACATATTGACAAAACTTGCAAGCTTTAAAAATGAATGTAAGCAAATCCTATAAACACTGTAATATATTTCTGTCTGCCGGTACTGATTTGGGTATTACACAGGATACATTTTTGAGACTGTAATATTAAAGAAACTTCTTCAATAATAGTGATACTCAGGAAATAGGGCAAACCAACTTTAATGATCATTCACTGTGAAGTGCTAAGTGGTAGGAATTTCTTCTTTTATTCATAGTGAACAAGCTGATGTATCAGTTTCTTATAGCAAGGGCAAAAGGACTGCTGAACAGAGCCAAATTTATTCTCACATCTAAAGACATACAATTCCACTGATTTCTGTGAAGTGACTTGGAAGAAAGATAGGTTTGGATTTAGAAAAATGTGAATTATTATGAATTTCACTTTCAGTTCTGAATTTACATATCTGACTGTTTTGATGCCCTTCATTGTTGCTTTTTTCTTGTGTGCCTGTGGCAATATGGGTAGAAATTCAGCATCACTTAAATGTGTGAGAAACTACTGTTAGCATAAACATCTTTATATTATGTTATTTTTATTATTATTCAGTTTTAAATTCTCCTCAACCAGTCAGGATAATAGCACAGTGTAAACTTTCATGAAGAAAAAAAACCATCTGTTTTCATGTGTAAACAGTTCATGGTAAATTCATATTTAAATAATCAAGAAGATTAAGAAATGTCTCTAAGTAGTTTTTTGTGAGCAGCACATGCAAAATCCCTTCAGTACCAGTGACGTTCTTTTTATGGCTATATTTACAATTTAGAGTAACTTGAATTACTCAGGTCTATCTAGGGGCTGTATAGATAAATCAAGTAAATGAACATTTATGTTCAGTTAGGCTCTTAAAACTGCTACATATATGTTTCATGTGTTGCTACAGTAGAGTGTGTCTTCCTCCTCAGCAGTAAATGTTTCAACTAAGGATCCAGGTTGAAATTATTTCATGACTTCTAGTGTTCATCATTTGATTTAAAATGTACAGTGATCTCATAAATTATTGAAAGGGAGACAGTGTTCACTTATGCCTTATTCTGTTGAGAAACAGCTTAAAAAAAAAAATAAAATCCAGCTTCAGCACTGCCATTTCAGTCCAACAGAAGTAATCAGACACAGTTTATAAAAACTGCTTATGTTTGCACAGAGTAGGCTGTAATAGACCTTTTCAGTTAATAGACGACTTCCTTCACATTTAAAGTTAGATGGAAAGCTCTCAAAATTCAATTATGGAATTTTTTCTTAGGTTGGCTGGCAGTTAAAGAATCTAGTAAATGCATTGCGGGAAGACCCAAATGGAGTGATTTTAACCTTGAAAAAACGTCCTCAGAATACCCTGGTTTCTGCTCCTGCCCTTCTGAAGAATGTGAGGTGGAAGCCTCTTGCACTTCAGGTAAGAAGGCTGTTGCAACACAGCCATAGTGTCATGGTAAACCCTTTACTCTGTTCAAGAGAAAATACTAGAATTTTTCCTTCCACTGAAAGGAACAGGAGCCTCTGAAGAGTCCCAGATTAATTTGAAGTAGCGTGCTGAGCTAAGTTTGTGTGGCAATATTGTGTCAATAAGAATGTTTTGCTTCATTTTTTGTGAAGTTGAGTGCCACAGGAATTCACACAAGGAAAGAACATTTACAGTAGTGTTTCTGAAGAACTAGTCAGTAGCTTGCTTTGACTGGCAGAGGCAACACTGCCTCCCTGTTTCCATTATTTCACAGTATGCAAAACTACTTGTTCGTTATCAAGTGTGTCAGACCTTTTAAATTTCAGGAAGAGTCTGCTTCTGTTACACATCTGTTATAAAGTTTGTGGTTTTAGTAGCAATGCTCACAGAACCTCTGATATTTTCTGCATACTTATTACTTGAAAAGCTGTTGACATGAAAAAATCAACTGTGAGCATCACAGCTGGTTCTTCCTACAACATACACATATGTCGTAAAAACTGAGCACTGTAAAAAGGCTGAACTCAGAATGTCATTATTGAAGGGAAGTTTTTTGAGTAAGTTAGGAACTATGCATCTTTAATACTGTGTAACATGCTGTAATAGGTTTATGCACTTCCATAATGTGGAAGTGTCACAGAGGTCTTTTGTTTGGATCACATGGTACATGAATGTGTTTCTATTTTTTAAGATAACAAAACAAAGCAAACCCTTCAAGCCTATCCAGGGAAATTCCCTTCCTGCCTCGTACTTCCTGAATCTTTCATTCCTCAAAGTGCCTAAATCCTACACAGCCACTTCACTTAAGGTGTTTGTGTGATCTTGCAGCTCAGGAGTGCACACACTTGAGTTTAGTGCCATCTTGCCTTTCTCTGTGACTACCTTCAGGGGAGAGCAAAGGGACATTGTGACACCCAGAGGAGATTCAGAACTCTTCAGATTTTCTGTGGTAAGGGTGCAGGAATAACATTCTTTGCTCTAGCAAAGTGATTGTGTATCTACTTGTGAACTTCATCTGAAGCCTTCAAGGGCAACAAGATGGAAATTACATTTGCAACAGCACCTCCATAGAGATCCTTTTGTTACGTTAGTACAGTAAAGGATCCTCATTCACAAGCAGCACTCGTTCTGGAAGTCTTGTCAGTGGGAAAACAATGGCATGGTATTTTCCACAAAAAATGCCACCCTTTGTCATGGTAGCCAGATAGTGAAAGTGATGTTTGTGGGATTATCAACAGTTTTTGTGATGTGTCTTCTCCCAATGACCCAGAATGTAAGAGCCCCTGAGGATCAAAGGGTGCTTTAAGTGTCATTCTCACTAAGATAAGTTTCTTCTATATTGGAGGGATTTAAATAAAAATATAAATAATATTGGAAAATACAAAGAACTTTGCCAGCGTTACTTCCTAATAGATTTTGTAATAAGATGTTCAAACCCAACTTTAAGTTGCATTTAACATCTTTGGGTCTTTTTCAGTCTTCATGCCACAGAGGCAAGCTCAAATATTAGGACCTGGATAAATGTCATTGAATCGTAGAATCCCAGAATGATTTGGGTTGGAAGGGACCTTAAAGACCATCCAGTTCCAACCCCCCTGCCATGGGCAGGGACACCTTCCACTGGATTTCAGGAGACAGGTTTTTGTTTTGCTTGTTTCCTACAGTTCTCACCTGGCTTTAGTATTATTTATTACTGACATTAATGACTTGGAACTAGCATGATTAAATTTCAAGATGATATGAAAGCTTGTTTCCTGGACAGCTGACATAACAGCTTGATGCTGCTGGAAAGCAATGATCTCACTTCCCTCTCCCTGTTCTTGGCTGTAGAATGTCCTTGCCTTTGACTTTGACATTTTTTAGACTCTCTAGATTGGTTTAATTCGTTGAATCGGTAGGAAGGCTTCTGGGTTTATTTATTTGTTTTTCTGAAGTTTTCTACCACTAATGGATTAAATTGGCTCTCACAGAACAGAGGCTGTCAGACAGACTTTCAGCAATAAGCAGAAGACATTCAGCATGGACAGGAGGTTTCATACTTAGACAAAAGTAACCAGCTGCATGAGTGTAGGGTATGGAACAATCAGTTAAGCCATCATATGTAGAAAAAGATCTCAGTTAAAGTAAATCAAAACTGAAAACAATTCAGCAAATGTCAGACCGTCACAATAAAATGTAACGTATATGGATGTGTTATATTTCATGGTGTGTTACATATATGGGTCTCTATGTTGCTCTGCATGGGTCATTTGTCATGGTGTGTTACATGTATGGATGTATGACAACACATGCAGAGCAATTCTTCCATTCCAATTTCGTGTTGGTAAGAAACCAAACAAAAGCAATACATAATTAGGGAAGGACCAAAGGAAGTAGGATTTAAGAACTTGGCATTCAGAGGCCAGAAATAATATTTGTTAGCTCAGGTTTGTGCGCAGCAGGAATTAAATAAAAGCTGTCATGTTTTCTACTATTGCTTGAGGCATTTACAGGTGTTACAAATAATTTTTTCCATGAGAATTCTTTCAAATTATACCAGATAGTTAATTTAGGAATTATTAATGGTACAGAATCTGTGAATCCTTATAAAATTTATTTCTTGGTCTTGTAGTATGCCTTTGCTGTATATAGTTTCCCTTGATGGTTAATTAACAACAGCAGAATGTTAATGTATACCAAAGTTCTGTACTACAATTACCTTCCAGTGAGACAACATGTCAGTCATACCAGTTTCTCATTTTTTCTCTAGTTGGCATTATGTGATATTAGAAGATGATTTTCATTTTTAGACTCTGTGATTATCTTCCCACTCAACATAAAATGGTTCTTTCATCTGTAATGGCAAATATTGGTATGGTTTTTATAAAAGTGAACACCCTGACAGCCTCATTCAAATAAAATATACCATTTATTGTAATTTTTTCTTTTTATTTTCAGAAATCTTCTAGTTGGAATAATCCTTCCTCTTGCAAGTACTTGATCCAGAAAATTAATTTTTTTATTGTTTAGCTTGAGATATAGAATCTATCAGGTGATCTGAGTATTAAAGATGATATTAGCAGTGATAATTTTGTAATAATTCTTACGTATTAGAAAATACATGTTATGCTCTGCAATTTTGTAATTATCTTCAGAATAAGCTAGGTAAATAGTTTGTGATTTTGAAAACCAAATAATTTGGAGGGGTGTTGCTTTGAACAAAAGGTAAATTCTATAGCATTATCAGAACAGGTGACTATAGAGTGAAAAAAGGAAACTAACACGTTGGTGTATACCACTCAAGTTAGTTCATAGTTTGGGTACTTTACCCCAGTTGAATTGCCCTGACATTATGTGCTGCCCCTTTGCTTTGCTATCTTAGTGAGAAATACCTCGGGCAAGGAAAGACTTGTAACAGCTCAGCCAAAGGACATGCAGCAAGTAAGAACGTTGCGTTCTGTTCTCCTAAATGTCTTCTGTCAGAGGAGATGGTGAACAGTCACTTTGGTTTTGCTTTTTATTGCTTTTATTGATTTTTGTCATATTCATATGTATCTCATTGTATCCTCTTGTTCTGAGGATAAAAAATATTATTTACACATCAGAGGAGGTATATATTTCAGGTGTCAAAAAAGAAAAATCCACAGGACTGTAGGACACTGTGAATGTACATGCTGTTTTACAGCACAGCAACACCAATTTACCAGGATGTGAGACATTCTCAGCCGTTTTGAGAGTTCTGTTTCTTATTGTGAGTAGTATTTGTATTGGTGAACATTCAATTTTTCTGAATAGCAGCTTGTCCAATAAGCAATTAGTCATCTGTATCACTATCATGAATGAGTCTATTCTGACAAAAAATACACACTGTAGGAATCTGTAGGGTGATACACAGTTACAAAGCCCCATTTTCCCTTACCGCAGGCAACCCATGTAGAAGAGTGACGCCTGTGTGTTTTCTGTGAATTCACCCATCAGGGGAATTCTAGTTTATTCCTTCAAGGCAGAAAGCAGAGACTCAGTACCCCGTCCTTAATCTTCATGCCCCCTCTAAAGGTAAGGGAAGTCCATGTTCAAGCCCCTTCTTGCTGTACCACGGGGCTTTACCAGCTTCCTGCATCTTGTCCTGCTGGTTTTTGCAGGATGCACTGGGGTCATATGTTTGTTGCTTTGAACGGCACTTTTAAAATAAAGACAACATTTAATTAACCCAAATATATGCAAAACACACTCAGAATCACAATGTAATTTGTTTCTGAAACAATTTGAATTTTTCTGTTTAGCAAACAATTGCTTATTTCTGATGAGTTTTGAATTTACTATATGTCTTTCATTTTTATTCTGGTATTTCAGCATTGCTTAATCATTTTACTGGTAATTATCTATTTTCATTTAAAAAATGAATAACATACAGCAGATACCTGAAGAGTCACTTTTCAGAAGTCCTCTATAAAGAAACAAGTTTTCATTGGCATTTTTTTCACCTGTGCATGTATTTGCACACCCTTCGGCAAACATTCATTAGTACACACACAGAGTCAGTATAATCACTTAAGACATAAAGAATTGACTATTCTGTTTAATTGATAGTCCTGGTAGGGATGATATTTGCTATTTATTAAAAATAGCTTTTTGGCTTTGGTATCATACTAAAATATCATATTAAATACTCATATTAAGCTGTTTTAATAATATTTAAAGACCCCTGTGCTATTTTGCAGATATCTAAACTCACTGAAATTCCATGTCGGATATCCCAGACATATCTGGAGCTTTGAGTGAAGGTGTACATCTTTGCTGCCTTCACTCTGAGCTCCAGATCATAGAGTTCATTGTATTTGCTGGAATTCTCTGAGTGATGATAGAGGAGAAAACTGTTTTTTTCTCTTCACTAAAGACTCCCAGGGGAAGGTGGTCTTCTGTGAGTAACTAGCAGAATCATTCAATGTGGGTTTTTTTGGGTTGGTTGCATCCTTTGAGGAAGGGATAGAAACAGTCATTTGTTCAAAGACATAATGTCCAGGAAATTTGTGGAAATCACTGAAGATGGGTATTTTTCATAGAAAAGGTGGAAAACATAAATAAAGCTGAGAGGAAGAAGGCAGGAGACAGCTTATCTGAGAGCAGTCATGAAACAGTGTATTTTCTTTAAAACTTAGGACCGTTATACAGGGAAAGTGAACTTCAAGAGCATGTGTTTCTGTAAGCTCAGCGGGTGAGCCTTACAGTATGCCATTTGGGAAGACAAGAAGAGCTGGTATTTCCTTGGGGACAAAGGGAGGAGGCACTCTTGGACCATTGTTTTTCAAGCATATTTACTGTGAAATTGTAGGCGATGGATGCATTGAGTTTTGAAAAACAAGGAGTACAATGCTTTTCTTCAGAAAGGAGAAATGCAGGAGCCAGGGAATTACAAGTCGGTCACTTAATATGCACAGCTTGCAAGCACTTGGAAGATAACAGATGAGTAAAAACAACATGAATTTATTATGAAGAAAGCATTAAACAGATTTAATGCTCTTATGTGAGCACTTAACCAGCCTGGTAGATAGTAGAGAAGCTGTATATCTTACTCTGATATTAATACCTTTTCTCATGACACTTTTATGAGTATGACATAGAGAATTAAGGACTAGGTGAAACTGAGATTGAATGGGTAGAAAATTACTGGATAACCTTGCCTAACAAGTAGTGTTAATGGTTCACTATCAAACAAAGATTGTATCATTTAGTTTTCAACAGATTGGTGATAGGTGTGGTCTTGTTCCATGTTTTTCTGACAAACGTGAAGGATCTGCTTACTAAATTTGCATGTAGTGCTAAACCGGGGGGTGGGGGGTTAAAATGCAATGGAGTCTTGGCTGGTGATTAAAAATTAGTTTAAAAAACTACCAAAATCTGTAAAGATGTAAGGAAATGAGAGAGAGGCAGGTGTAAGGTATGCTTTGAAATAACCTGGTGCAGTTTTAAAGAATGTAGAAATTGAGTAATATGACAATAATTCCAAATAATGTGGAAATTACAGTAAACAAAAGCTGAATGTCATGTTAGGAGGAATTGAAATACCTGACTGAGAGACATAAATAGGAATATAAAACACAAGATAAGTGAAATAATTATTGTGCTTTATTCTGTATTAGTACAGTCTCAGCTGGGTACTAGTATACACTGGGTACACCTAGTGTAATCAGCTGGAGAAAGCACAGGTACACAGTTCATTAGTGTTTTAGAAAACAAGACCTATAAGGGAAGAAGAAGGTGTTTTCTTGTTTTCTAGCCACAATAAAGGGAAACAGATAGTATTCAGAAAGTAAAAAATAATGAAAAATTTAAAGAAGAAGGAAAAGGAAAGTTCTCACTTTCTGGGATGGGTAGGACATTAACTGAATTAAATTGAAGCAAAAAAGATTACATTTCTATAAGGTTATATTGTTAAAAAATCTATCAGCAATAGCATGGCTATCACCCTCTTAGGTGGCAAATTTGAACGATCATATCTTTCCCCACCACTTTTTCCTATTTCCAACTTCTGTCAACTTCATTGACTAACCTGTAACCTTGACAACTGCTGAATATACAGCCATTGAAAATAAATTAGTCACAAGAGTCTTGTTATAGGTTCAGCGCAGGGCCACTGAGATGATGAAGGGCCTGGAGCACCTGCCACATGAGGAAAGGCTGGGAGAGCTGGGGCTGTTCAGCTGGAGAAGAGGAGACTGAGGGGGGATCTTATCAGTGCTTATCCATATCTAAAGGGGGGGTGTCAGGAGGATGGGGCCAGGCTCTTCTCAGTGGTGTCCAGTGACAGGACGAGGGGCAATGGCCATAAACTGGAGAACAGAAGGTTCAACCTCACCATGAGGAAACCCTTCTTCCCTGTGAGGGTGCCAGAGCATGGAACAGGCTGCCCAGAGAGGTGGGGGAGTCTCCTTCTCTGGAGACTTTCCAAAGCCCCTGGACTTGTTCCTGTGTGATCTACTCCAGGTGACCCTGCCCTGGCAGGGCGTGGGACTAGATGATCTCTAGGGGTCCCTTCCAACCCCTTCCACTCTGTGAATTTCTTTTCTGATTCTGAACTGGAGTTTTGGCTCATCTTTCTGTGATGGTGATAATTTATGTTTTCACCCGTGGAAAACTATCTCCAGTTGCAGATAAATTGGGGGTTACTGCCGCACCAAACTGCAGAAATAATGGTAGCATTCTAAATGTACTGGTCGATAATTGTGTATAAGATGGTAGGCCCTAATTTCCCAACATATGAGAAAGTAAGTGGTGAATGATCCTTGTCTTTGGCAGTTGCTTCTTACTTATTTATATTGATAATATGAAAGAAACCTAAACCATTTGATCAGAGTATAAGAAGCTTAACAATAAGCATAGAAGAGTAGTGCAATCTGGGCCCCCGTGCAGACCGATATTGTCATGAAAAAACATCGGGTGTTGGCACTTAGGAATATTTGTTGAATAGCATAAAAATAATTTCAGTGATTATCTCCAGAAGATAGAAAACATTGCATTAAGAAAAAAATTATAATTGGTCTTCATAGCTTTCATCCAATTTCTAGGTTACTGTGTTTTCCTTCTGCCAGTAGGAAATTGGTTATATCTCTTCAAGCACAATTTTGTATCTGAATGGACTTTTTCATATAAGTAATCTAAACAATAATACTGAATTTAAAAAAATCAATTTATTGAGTATAAACACAGATTGTACCTTCATTGAGAAATGTTCTTTGTGTACATATCTTTGTAACCTGCACAGAATATTTGGTTGTAGTCCTTATAGGCATTAACTTGAGCTTTCCTATGGCACTGGAGTATAAAAATTGTGTTTCACTCCATTTAAAAATTAAAAAAAGCAAAAATCCAAAAAGACACCCTGACTTTATTAATACTCTTCATATTTATGATGTTCACATATATTGCTTAGGTTAATTTAGATTTAATTGCTAGTCACCATAGAACCATACAATCATCATGCCTATGGTTTCAGCAAAAAAATAAACAATAGATTGCTATACATTCTGTTTTCTTCAGAAAATCTAGGTATTCTGTTCTTAGTAACAATGAATCTTCTACTGAAGCCATCATTATGGTTATGAACACTTTCATTCAGTGCAAGTATTCCAGAGTTCTGTAATTAATTTTTGTATTAATGGCATTTAATACAAAATTATAATTTATTATCCCCATAGAACTGATTTTCAGTTGGTTAAAAATCATATTTCAATTCCGAGTCTCAGATTTTTCCATGAGATGGCTTTTAAATTAATTTCATTACTGGTCTTTTATCAGTTTCTCTCATAACTAGTCTTTACCTCTTTGGTAAAACAGTGTTTCAGTAGACACCTTTTTGGAACAGTAGTTCAAAACAATGACTGATCCAAAAAAAGAGGTCAAGATTCCTCAAACAATACATATTGACTTTGGTTTTCCTTGTAGTGGAGAAAACATTAATTTATTACTTCTGTGGGTTTTTTTTGTTTGTTTTTTACAGCCTGTAATTCCAACCAGTCCAACAAGCAGTTCTACAACACCAACAAGTACAATGGGCTTATCTTCAAAACTGGAGAACTCGGCACTCCAGGATGTTTTCATTCTGTCTCCTATGTCAGGACTTTATGGCCCCAGGTATTTACATGCTAATGAATCTGGGGTTTTGACAAATAAAACTTTACACTTTAATTTCACTAGACTAACAAAACCAAAGAAACAAACAAAAAGCCCCATAATCAAACTAAATATTTACTAAAATTAAGAGCTAGGAATACATTAGGCAACATATCAGTGTTTTGTGAGACTTAACTTTCACTTAGCTAGATACCAGTTGAGCAAAACCGGGGTTTAGCCCTAAACCAAGAGTGCATTTACAGAAGCCTTTAATCATTTAGGTTTATTTACTTTTATGTGACTACTTGTGTCTTAGTGTAAAGCAGGCATTTCTGCAAGGGAAACTCTTACCTTCCCATATTATACCAAATCCTTATGCTCCCTCTCAAAAACTAGAAAACTCCTGAATAACTACCTTTGCCTTGTAGTTAAAATGGAACTGAATGATGATTTCATTAATTAAAATTTGTTGAATTGCACCACTTTTATGAAAGTTCACACATACAACACTTCAATTATGGGACTTATTGTAGTGTTTGGGAGAGTTGTACATGTCAGTTTTTTCCTAAAATGGTTAATTTCTCCACAATAATCTAGTTTACTGTTTTTAGGGATGAAATTGGAATAATGTCCTGTGATGACATCAGCAAATTTGGGAAGTCTGGAATGAAAGGCTCTGAGTCTCCAAGCTATTTTCTGGAGCATGAAAGTGGGAAATACTACACTTTAATTGAAGGTGAAGCCCACCCTGTGGGCTCTGAGTATGAGAGAAGCAGAGCTACAGGAGTGCGGAGAAGAGAAAAAACACCCACTCACGGTAGGCTTGATTTCTTTAACCTTTCAAAACTGACCAGGTTTACAAATGCTGCTATTAACGCTGCAACACCCCCAAATATCTCTCATTCTTAGACCGTAACATGTTGGCTCTGATACTAGGCAAAAGTTTATGTGAAGGGATATTTGGTATAATTTCAAGCTAACATTTGTGATCAGGAGTGTGTAAGTTATTTGTTCTGCAGTGCACACTTAAAATTTTGAATGAGACATAAGTTCATAATATTTCGATAACTAGCATCTTGTTTTTATGCAGTTTCATTCACAAGCTCTTGGAGGTTACTTCACTTGCAGTGTTCTGGACAATTAAGCTTCAGGGGAGGTCCTGAAAAGACTGACTGGTGGTATAAAAGTATCTATAAAATATCAGGCCCTCCAAAATTCAGCGCTGTATTAAATGGATATAATTACATGAGCAGTATCCTGCAGTGCATTGTTAATGCTAGAAATACATTTCAAAATCTTAGAATGGGGACTGCTTAAACACCTAAGATGCTCTTAAAAAATAATATACTCTGGTTTTATATAAAAATCTTGTGTGTATGTAAATCCATATGGGTGTACAGGTAGGCAAACTGTGTGTGTTTGTATATGATAATATGTATCTATGTAAAAGGCATTGCTCAAAAGAAATTGATGGAACTTTTTCTTGGTTTATCTGTAAAAACCGATTTGGTCAGTGCTTGGTGAATTTTAGAAGAATACTACTGAAATATAGTGGTATATTTCCATATATTTGCAGTGGTTTTATTTTCAAGGCAGTAAGTTATTTTTCTGAAGTTTACAGACTTAAGATGAAAGACTTTTCTTAAAAACTGTTAATTACATCTGATTTTGAAAATGACATTATTTTTAAGCCTCCAAGAAAGCAATGACAACTCCTTCAGAGTAGTAAAGAAAAATGTGTCTGTGAAGAACACAGGTAATGAAAACCTGCTGCAGTTCAATGGAGATAATACCAAAGGCAATTGTAGTGGCAGATCCAATAACAGCTGTAATGGAACACAGTGGGGAAAAAAAAAAGAAATAACTTCAAGCACTCCAGGCACTGATTCTGTAGATCTGCCATATAACTGGTTAGTCTCTGGTGCCAGCTTTGACACCATGGATGTTATTAAATGTAGTTTCCCACACTTCTTTCAGCTGTTAGTATTTAGAGATGGTGTGGGTTTCTCTTCCCTGTTCACAGACTGAGGTGTTCTTACCACCACAGATGTTAGAAAAGAGGCAACTGGCAGCTCCAGATGGGAAAACAGATTTTGATAGTTAAGGGGTACAAGCAATTTCCTTTTGGCAATAAATCATAGAAATATAGTATGGTTTGGGTTGGAATGGACCTTAAAGATCACACAGTTCCAACACCCCTGCCATGGGCAGGGACACCTTGCACTAGACCAGGTTGCTCCAAGCCTCATCCAGCCTGGCCTTGGACACTTCCAGGGATGGGCCATCCACAGCTTCTCTGGGCAACCTGGCCCAGGGCCTCACCACCCCCTCCGGGAAGAACTTCTTCCTGATATCCAATCTAAACCTCCCCACTTTCAATTTAAACCTGTTACCCCTTGTCCTGTCACTACAGGCCCTTATAAAAAGTCCCCCCCAGCTTCCTTGTAGCCCCTTCAGGTACTGGAAGGTGCTATAAGGTCTCCCCGGAGCCTTCTCTTCTCCAGGCTGAACACCCCCAACTCTCTCAGCCTGTCCCCACAGCAGAGGTGCTCCAGGCCTCTGAGCATCTTCGTGGCCTCCTCTGGTCTTGGTCCAACCAGTCGATATCCTTCTGATATTGGGCCTCGGAGCTGGACGCAGCACTCCAGGTGGGGTCTCACCAGAGACAATTAAGTAATTTCACCTACTGCTTTGAGAGCTGAGGAGGTAGAACTCGGGTCTGAAAATTAAAAGTTGCAAGGATACTTCAAATTATGTCAAGCTGCAGTGATAGCTCACCACAGCTAGAGAGTGATAATTCAGTGTAGCTAGACTTTCCTAACAAAGGACATCCCTTTTGGAAGTGTTGTTCCGGTTTTGTCATTCTAATAGTTTGAAAGAAATCTTAGCCTGTGTTTATCAACTAAACAGAACTTTGTCCTGTTTTTAAATTTTACTAATTTCAGCTGGATTTATGGTAAAAATGTCAATATACCAATTGTAAAATGGACAGGATCATGTATATCTATATATATACACTACCTTTTCAGAATAGGGAAATTTTAATAGATTGCTGTTATATGTAGGATATTTTTAGTAACTTGTACAGCCATATGCTCAATGCTTGAAAGAGCTGTAATGCTGAAGAGTAGGATTCCATCTGAAGACTTGTAATACTCAGTCATTTTCTCCTTGATAAGTGACATCATTTTATAATAAATTAGAATGAAAGATAGATCTTAACTGTGATTAAAATTGGAGCCAGATGGATGTATTTGGCTTGCTTTCATAAATTCATGCTGCATGATGACCTAAAATATTGGGCTCTTTGCCTGATATCAGTAATACACAAGATTTTTCTTGTGTTTATGATGGATGTGATCTGTAACTTTGACAATCTGCAAGTAATTTGATTTTAAAGTCTCAGGAATGTGCCTTTGTTAAAGCAGAATTTTGTAAACTACAGGTTAAATTAATCTGTTAGTTAACAGACTTCCACATCCAAATTTTGATCTACTGTAGTAGTACTTTTTGACTTAAAGATTTACATTTGAACCACCAGAGTGATGATACATCTTACAGCGGAAAGACATGATTTATGGTAGATCCAATAAGCACCTGTGTGATTCTGGATCCACATAGCCCTGGGCAAAGTAAGGAAAATAAAACCTCTGAATTCTTTCATGGTTGAGCAAACACTTTCATTATTGCTAGGACTCACACAAACCACAGTGCAGAAATTTCTGCCATGGATTTACCAGAATTAAATCCAAATTTGAGATTAGGAGTTGAAGAATAGATTTGTAGTTAAAGGTAGTTTCAACTGTTAGGGGGAAAGGGAAACTACATATTCCACACAATTATACACTAAATTTTGAGGTATAAGCGGAAGTGTAATACGGGAAAAATCTCAGTACCCTAGATATATGTTACCACTTCAATTTTCAGGAAATCATGTTATCCAGAAGCATATTTGTCTTGTATACCTGTTTGTTCTTAAATCCTCTTACCATTTAGGTAGCTAAAAAGCTGTACTTTGGAAGAATGGTGAATAAAAAACTATATTAGCATACACCTGTTCTACAGAAAATACTTTGTCATTCTAATCAACCTTGGGAAATTGATAATGAAAAAGAAACTCTTGTTCACATTTAAATTCTATAATTATCCTAAAAACAGAACAGTAGCAGACTACTTTAAAAAAATTTGCCAGCGTGTTAAAGAAACACACTAAATTTAGACAGCTGGCATACGGAAAAAAGAATCTTTGGCTGTATGGGTCAGACAGAATTTAACCCATAATCTAGAGGGTGTGTTTTTGTGTTTTGTGATAACAATGCACACTGACAAGGGCAAAGTGCTAATGCTTTATAGCCAGTTCTGTAGTATTCCTCGTTTAATGGCCTGCTACCAGTGTTCTACTGATACTGTAGTAGGGAATGACTAATGCACATTAGTATCTTACAACCACAGTGCCATAAAATCATATTAATTAAAACCCTAATGTCCGAATCCTTTTGTTGTTGTTAGCAAACTGCACTCCAACCTTTCTTTTTAAGGTATTTGAAGTCAATATTCCTTGAAAATATGAGATCCCCTCATTACTCACTGTGTGTTTTTTCCAGGTCAGATAGGTTTTACTGTTTAACTGACAGATATGTCATAGTCTATCTGCATTAATAGTCTTTCTAGTTTTACTAAAGCATATTTTGCTGTTTAAAAACGGCTTCTCTCTTTATTCCAAAACACTTATTTACTGAGTGGGTTAGTTTTTACAGAACAGGGTTTAAAAATAAATTTGTAGTCTGCTTTACATTTACAAGTGATTTCACCAAAGCCAGTGGTACTTTCCTTCAGATCCGTATAATGAAGAGGAGAATCCAGCATATACAGTGTTTAATTCATCCCGAATGCTACAGCTTTAATAATGTTTAAGTGCTGACAAAAAGGATTGCACTGAAGGGTCATGACATGCCTATAATTTATAGGCATTACTTACTCTACAGCATTCTATTTATAGTCTTCAAAAATTATATTGGTTTATCTTGAATTGTTTCCAGGAGATTTAAGGCCTGTTTCTATGCCTGCTGAGTACAGTTGGATAGGGGAGTCAAAAGAACAAAACATGTACAAGAGGGGAAGCAGAGGTGAGTATTTTTTTTTAGCTGCTGTTCTCCAATTCTTTTTTTCTAACTTTTTTTTTTTTTTTTAATTACTTAAAAAACATGAAGATCCTATCACAGGAACCAAATCTATTTTTCTTGAGTGCCATGGAGAATATAAATATAAATCAATATAAAAAGACTTACAAGAGTCAGATGTATCTTAATAGCAGTTCTTAACCTCCACATTTCTAGAAAACAGTAAGTGCTGTTACAGATGTACGGTAATGTCCTTTGACACGCATTTTGATTAGTACAAATGAACATTTGAAACCAGAATCAGCAATTGTGCTGCCACTGTTCAGACCAGCAGTCATATAAATTCCTAGTCATATAAATTTCTATTGATTCCAGTAGGAGTTAGGAATTTTGGAAGAATCATAGAATCATAGAATCACTAGGTTGGACAAGACCTTAGAGATCATCCAGTCCAACCGTATCTGTCTGCCACTAAACCATATCTCTCAGCACCTCACCCACCCGTCTCTTAAACACATCCAGGGATGGTGACTCCATGATAATAGCAAAGTTCCTTTTTTTCCTTTTTTTCCTCTGCTAAAAAAAAATACTATCATTCAAAAGAGTATTTTCCAAATATGCAAATATGTTTATTCTTATGCCAATTGTTATAGATGCCGAAATAAATACTATTTTTTCAGAATCTTTTAGACACAGCATGGGTAGCTGAGAGGAGGTCAAGTTGACTACTTATAAAATGACAAAGTTGAGTGATACTCTTGAAAATGAATACAGATTTTTTAAACTATCTTTTTCAGTAATCTTCCATTCCAAGAGAAAATAAAGTGCATTTAAGGCACAAGCCTTTTCTGCTTTATTCCAAATCTGTTGATTTATGTTTAGGTTGTGTTTCAGACAGATCCCTTTCCTCAGAATTGTTGCCTGGCCAGTTCAGATTTTGAAACTGTGCCCAAGTATACTGCACACCTCCTTAAAACCGTTATTCCAGTTTATCAGGTTCCTGGAAATTACAATCCTTGTCTCTGGAATGGTTCCAGAGCTGCCCCCTGCTTGATTCAATTTCCCAGTGTTTCATGCCTATGCCCACTTTCACCTGCAATAGCTACCTTCATACTGTCTGTCATGCAAGGACCTGGGCATGCCCCACCATCTTTTCTGCACCTCGGTTTTGTGCCAAATGCCTAGTTTGCTCTTGATTGGAACTTTGGTACGAGGAAGTGTGTGTGCAGAGTAAAGAGCCTCTGATGAAGTGGGGAATTAACCAGACTGACCACACAGATGCAGCCAGACCCAGCAGTTTGTTTCCTCTTCCTAATGTTTCTTTTTTCTTTTTTTCCCTCCAACAACTGACTCTGAGAATTCGCTCCTGCGGTATCTGAGTGATGACAAGATACTGGTTATCCAAGAAGAGCCTTTGGCACAAAAGGACAACAAAAGGGACACAGGTCGTAGGTCAAGAAAAAAGGGCAAAACCTCAAGCAGTCCAAACTACCCTATTAGTCCATCTGTACTGACATCTACTATTAATGTTAGGCTTGAACCTGGGCAGCAAGATATCTTGAACTTCTCGCTAGCAGAAAACAATACCGTTCCACTGTATCACGTAAGTACATAACAAAAAACCTTATTAGATAACATACATGGAAAACACTACAATGTTTTCCTTTTAGGATTGATGCACGTATAAAGGCACATTTTTCTACTTTATGTCTTAATGTTGTATTTTATAATCCAAGAAGATTGCTTACCGTCAGTATTGCAATAGCTTTCACATATGAACAGTCTAGACAGAATGGAAAAATGCAAGGCAAGGACAATTTGATAGCATATGCTTTAAGTAAAATAGTGCTCTTAATTACTCAGTCTCACTGAATCTAGTGAATACTGATAATATAGGAAATAATTTGGATGAAAAAACTATGGAGACAATATAAATCATTGGATGAATGACCAGCCAGTTCTTGTAGCCACCGTGAAAGAACAGCAGGTTCTCATGACTATTGGCTAGTGCAGAATTTTGCTGTACTGATTTGGATGTCCTGAAATAATCCATAGCCTTTCAGACATCAGTCCTCACTGTTCATGCTTTGTATGTGCATACTGCCTTTTATAGAGGCACTCTTAAATTTTATTTATGGTCTTGCCATACAGGAGAGGACTGCTCCATTCTCATGATACAAAGTAGTATTTTCAAAGTATTTTTGGCTCAAACCTTAGTATCTTCATGGCAATTTTTTACTAAAAAAAAGCCCATTTCCTCCTCACATTTCATGTGGAAGTTTTCAAAGGTGTTTATTTTCTAATCATGATGGATTTCCACTCAGAAAGATCTAAGTGAAAAGTAGGACTTGTAGAAAGGTTCTTCGGTCTTTGTTGCATTTGGGGATTTTACTTGCTGTTTCTCTGAGCCAAATCTTAGGAGATGACTGTATTCACATCAAGTCTGAGAAGGTTCACCTTGGGAGTGAAATATAGCCAGTGATTCATCTCTGTTGCTGCAAGCTGTCAGCATTTGATAGTCCAAAGATCATATACTTTTCTTCTGTCTTCAGGAAATTTGTTTCCCTTTCCTATGACACTTGAAGTTAGTGCTTTTGGAATGGTGGAAGGTCTTTTTCCCCAGCTTCAGAGAAAATCATGTAGTTTTTAAATCATGTCATGTGATTGCTTAGCGGGAGATGTTTATTCTGTCCATAAACGCTTATGGACATTATCAGGATCAAAGTCAAGGAAAAGGATTTCAAACCCAGAGAGAAAATTAGTAGCTAGTTTACTAGGAGGAACGATAAAATTCTTATAATGTTTCATAACTTGGAAGATGAATCAACAGTTTTAATTTTTGGAAGAGTGATGATTTACTGTTGACTCACCTGACTTACGAAGAAAGGGAAATGAGTCATGTAGGGTAAGGTGCTAGTTGCATCCTTTGCATAATGGTAGTTGTTGGTTAAGTTCCCACAGTCAGGGCTGTTGTACCATGACTTATTTTTCATCATCAATGCAACCTCAGTTTAAAGTTCCAAGGCAAAATAAATTTCCTGGGATATTCAAGATGAAAGTTGTTGTTTAATTCAATTAAACCTGAATTTAACACTCAGAGTTTGTTAGAAAATAACCACATTGAATTAGTTCTATTCCCCTTCTGGCCTAGCCATGACAGAAGTCATAACTTCAGGGGAAGGTAGAAAGAGGCAGAATTCGGGCAATGTACGGCTCTCACCAAGATAGTCAGAAGTTGATAGTCCTGAAGTGGATGCTCTTTCAAAAATAAAAGGGTTATTTCTCTTGAAGATTAATATGCCGTGTATTCACCATGATGTCAGAACTGAAGATGTATTACCTTGCATGATTTCCTTATCATTTTACGAGCTTTGTGTTCTGTATGGCAGTTTGCAAATCACTCCATACAGCAAAACAACCAGTTGCACATCGTAGAAAAATTATTTTGTCTTAAAGGTCTGCATTATTGTAATATGCAGGTTTAAATTATTTTTGCCAACTGTGCCCTATTTGGAGGTCACGGTGACTAGGAGCAGTTTTTCATTCTGTGGCTTTCATTGCGTATTCAAAGAAATGCAACTATTTGAAACAGACATGATAAACTAGTAATATGATATTGTATTATAATATAATAGGTATTTAAAAAATAATTACATATGTCAACTGTAAAGTGTCTGAAGGAAATGCAGGAAACTGGAAAAATGCAGTATCATGGGGGGAGATAACATTACATGCAGTGGTTGGTCTACGCAAAATGTCAGTGCCATACCTCTTGCATAAACTTTATTATGATGTACAGTAATTACAGAGGAGGACACATGTAAAATGATTATTCATGGACTGTCAGAGTGGTATCAATTCTTTTGTCACCATAAATTTTCTGAGCATCTTAGAGACAGACCTTTGCAGACCTTCAGGATGTAGTCACAGGAATCAGAATATCTCAGGCACTTAGTCAACTGCCTTATAAATATACAAGAGGAACTGAGTCGACAGATATACAAGAGTTGCTGACACAGGTATTGTGGGTTCTTGCCAGTACAGAATCATTCGAATTAACAACATCTTTCCACTTTGAATACTGAAAGAATTCTGAGGAGTGAAGCAGAAAATTGTTTGGCATATCTATCCTGACAGACAGCTATCCAGAATGAAATTTTTAAAGATCAAAGAACATTTAATAGCATTTTGATATCGGAAAGGAAGAGAAAAATAAGATAGCTGTGTTCCCAGGTAGAAATTCAGGTGTTAGGTAGCTCGTCTCATTTCTTCAATACCTAAAGGTGTTACCAGGTTTTTCATAAGCATTTTTAATATATTTACTCACTTGGATAATGAGATTTCATTCTGTCAAGGATTCATTCTATAAGACTAACATTGGTAAAAAGAAGATACCTCTAAGGTTACCTGACCAAATTACCATAAACCAGGTTTTGCTACTTTCATATTAAAAAGAACAAAAGATAATTTGTCTGAGGACTGCTTACCTTTTCCCTGCTTCTACTCTGTGTTCTTTTTTTCTGATAGCAGTACTATCAGTGATAAAACTGCTTTTTTTTTTCTGTGGTTGGGTTTGGGGTTTTTTATGAAAGTTAAAACTGCAGAACTGTTATAATCAAATTTCCATAAATTCATCTACACTTAACACACACCCTGAACAACTTTTGGATATAGATCACAATTTCAACCCAGATAAATGCTTTGTAAAATGGAGATCATAGTGTTAAATAAGATCTTAATTGTCTTTAGTAAATGGAAGGTGATAGCATCTTGTAAGCAAACAAGTATGGCATGATGGAAGGAGAAATTGGGATACACAACATCACTTAACCATTGCTTTATTTTCTAAACACTTACATAAATATGTACTAAAAAAATAGGCACTTAATTAACAGTAGTTTAAATTAACAGACACAGACGTAAGAAGTTTTATAAAATTGGCAGTTGCATAGATTCACCACTAGATTAATGCTTTGGATGGATGTTGATTTGGAACCTAAAATTAAACAATTAGACTGATTTCATAAGTTGCTGTGAGGATGCAGAGTTACTATATAAAATGGATATTTAGGTAATGCAATATTGGCAGTATGCCCAGGGTATAACATGATGCATAAAGCTCTGTTGCAGTAAAATCCTGCTGTCAAGAAACACTGCCCCTTTCAGGATATATTTATAGCTTTAATTTAGTTCTATGCAATTCCGTGATGCATGTCACAGAATCTGAGGAAGAGTCAATTACAATTAACAAGGCTGTAATTATTAATTATTAATCAATAGAATATTTCTTAGAACATAACTTCCTATGCTTACTAATGCTTCACTTCTGAAGGGACATTGTTTACCAGATTAAGCCTAAATAGTGAGGCATATGTAAATATCACAAAAGTATATCCATTGCTGAAATACACTATTGGCGTGGACTCTGGGCTTACAAGAATGGAGTTAAAATCCAAATATGTTTTTATTTTGTATTATCAGAACTGATTCTGAAGCCAATTAACTTATCAGGTGGGACTCCTGCAGAGTAGACCAGAAGTACATGAGAAAATTTTCATTTTGCATTTTTCACTATAAAACTAAATACAAGTCTTTAAAAATGGAGAGTGTTTTCCATTCAAGTAATGTTCAGGATTAAAAAAAAAAATGTACGTTCCCTGCTGATCAGTTCCATTTTGCACGATGAGAACCAGCTTCTGTCTAAAAAGAATATTGAAGTTTTTATTCCAGACCTGGTCTGAAAATCCACTTTGTGTTCAGCATTGTGGCTTTACTGCCTCAGATTTGCACCAAGTTCTGAAGCTCATTAAATTCTCAAATAAGGTAATCATCTCTCATCTGTTTTTAGTTGGTGATAAATGTTCTGGTCCTATTATCTACACAGTTAATTGAGTAATGTGCTTTGTAGTATGATATATTAAGAAATTGGAATTATAAACTATTGAATCTTCTAATTTTTTTTGTGAATTAGAATTAAGTGTGTAGAAGAGACTAAGTTTTAATGAATTTTAAGATAGGTTCTTTCATGTCAGTATTCATATATAGTAAGAGAGAAACCATGGCTGCTTTAGGGTAGTCATCGAGAATGTTATGGCAGTAATCACTTTTTATTTTAAAGATAATTTGAAGCATTATAGTAGTTTACAGTTTGTCGTTGTTTCACTGCACGTGCTTAACTTGCTTTTTATTTTCTTCCTGCTCATCACAGAAAGTTGGTAATGCATGCCTTTTAGCACAGAGTGATGTAAATGCTATTTAAATTCTTGGAGCTGCAGAAGGCGGCCTGACAAATGACATAAAGTTTAATGGTACATGCTGGGAACTAAAGTGTGTGCAAAACCAGTGTAGATCGGTTTTATTCTGTAACGCACGCATGCTGGGATGTGCCAGATGTTCCAGACACATTTTTGGATGATAGGCAGTCTCATTGCTACTATGATAAGTAAAATAATTAAGATAGTCTGAGAGAATCATGTGTATTCAGCTCCATATGACTGAAGGAGGAGTCTTCTAGTGCCAATTTTGTAGGAAAAGTGCCTATATTTTGTTTCTTCCTTCATGGTTTTGCAGGAAGAAACCAAGCTGTGCTAAGTGTCAAGGATGAGAATTACTTTTGTCAGAGTTTTATTTCCTTTCTGAACTGCTGAATAAATTCTATCTTTGCTTTTGATTTAAGTATCTGTAATCTCTCCCTACCTTGCAGGTGTGTTGAGAAATCACTATGATTATGTGGAATTTAGGGGCTCATAGGAGCTAATACAAGTCTTTTTGGCTTCTGTAGCTTCAAACTGGTTCTGTCCAGTTGTACAGATTGTACGATAAGATTATTTTGCATTTGTACTGCACCAGGACTGTGTACGTGAAGGCTTGAGCAGACAAATGTCTAGCCAGTGCTGTAAGATCCTTCAGTAGCAATGTCCACTAACATACTTCTTCACAGTTCTGTTCAGATATGATTCTCTAAACTACACTATCCATTAATCTATAAACAATTCAAGAGGGAAAAGGCATTTTACAGTACAAGGGAAAATAAAGGGACAACTATGGTTGTCCTTGATTTCTGTAAAATCACCTATTTACAGTGAGGAGAAAGAAATGGCAAGAAAACGGTTGTTCTTTGTGACAGTGGAAAGTTGCAGTTAGAAATACATTCCATCTCTAACAACATAGTTTCATGTGCTTGCATTTCCAACTGTATTAGGGCTCTTAATGCTTTCTACCTTGGGAAGAACTGCATTGTTTTTCATGTGAAGTCTCTAAAACTTCACTGTACCTCCTATTAAATGGAATTAAATTCTACCTTGTAATTTTTCTGTGATGAAAAAATAAATTTCTATTCTCTAAACTTCAGGGGATACTTCAAGTGTACGTCCACTTCAGCTGCTACACATCTTGTATAAAATTAACATTGCTAGTAAACAACACGGAATGATTGCTGATTAGAACTCAGTAGTTCTAATTAGCTTTCTGCACCAAAATCGTATCTGTTGTCTGTTCTAAAAAAAGTAAGAGTTTCAGAGAAAACAAATATATTAACAGGTTAATGTGCAGGTTTTCTTAGACAAACCTCCTGGCACCCATTTCTTTGGAAGGCAGTATTTATTCTTAGTTTTTAATTAAAAGAAGGCCCTTTTGTTGGGCTGATTGGGGTTTTTTGGGAGGGAGTGGGGGAGATTTTTTTGTTTGTTTGTTTATTTTTCACACCTTTGACATTCAGATTAAACCACCTTTAGATTTCTTTTATTTCCCTTAATTTAAGAGTGGGTTGTTGAAGACAAAAGTAGGCTTTGGTCAACATAAAATACAGTTTAGCCATTATGATTTGTCCTTTTGGACTATTTTTTGCTTTACTTCATGAGATAAACTGTGTTAGTCACGGAGCAGTCTTCCTTTAGACACTCTTTTAGAATACCTTTTTTAGCCTCCTGTATAATCTGGATAGCTTCTCCTTTGGAAGTAACCTTTTTCCAGAAAGGGAACTTCCATTCTGTTAAAAATTCTGCTGCTTTCACTGTTGCCTATGTGCTGAGATAATGTTAAAAATTTATCATAAAATTAAAAATTCTGAGTGGATATTTTTCTTCTGTCTTTAGTTAATTTTTCACCTTACATCTTGGGTTTTTTCAGCATAAAAATTGAGTATCTCTGAACTCTACATGGATGTAGCTTTCACGAGATTATTTCCTGCCTCTATTATCTCTCCCCTCAACGAGACTGAGTTGAAGAAAAACCTCAAAGGCTGCTTTCATTTTTAGCTGAGCATAATAATTTTGCAAGTGCATTTGAATAGGTTAAGCATCAGCTCACTGAGCTAGACAGATAAGAAAAGCCTCTGGCAACAGGGCTACTCTTTCACTTTTGAACAAACATAATGTAAAGAAATGCTTAGGATAATGGATATGTGAGTTAAGGAAGCAGGAGAAGAAATCATTTTTGGAGGTAATTCAATATCTGAGTGTAGAAGAACTTTATAATGAAGGTAAAAGAACCCTTGTAGCCTCTAACAAACAACATATCTAGATGGATTAATGTATTGCTTTTGACCTTTGAGATTAGTATCTCTCACTTTCATTCTTTTCTTGTCTCATTACCAACTATTCCAGTCTCTTCCACTCATAAACAACATAACCAGTGACTTTTAAATGTTTCCACACTATCTCTGCCATTCAGGGTTCTCTTGTTTTCTGTGATTTATGTGATTTACTTACTTCTTCAGAGAAAATATTTGTTTTCATTATGAAATCCTGGGTTTGCTTATCAGTTATTTATAGAAATTTCAGCATAAATAGGGGTTTCGTCAGGATTTGCTTTGGGAGAGGATCATTGGATCTGCTTCTTAGACCGTATAGACCTTATTGTCCTTTCATTTCTGCTTGTGTAAGTCGGAAGTAGATCCACTAAAATCCATCCCTAGAGCTACATAAATATGAAGCTGATTCTAAAGAAGGCTGATAGGTGCCAGTGACCTGAATTTCACAGAATTTGTGCTTTATACTCTGTGACAGCATGACAAGACTTGTGCCTCCTGAGCCTCCCACATGTCTACTAGTCATGAAAGTGGCCTTTTAGTGAGATGAAGTAAAGTTTTCGTTTGGAAACTAGGATAAGGCAATTTTTTTCCCCAAATATCAGGAATATAACACTGTTAAGAAGTAACTGCTCAAATGAATTATATATAAGGTTGCTGAAATTGCAGATAGCTGGCTACCTCCTGTAAGTATTATCAGTATTGAATCTGTGCATGTAATTAGTTACACAAGGAAATTAATTATAGCTATATGTGCACGTGTATCAAATTGCTAGTGTGTGGTTTTTCCATATATGCTACCAGAAATACTTTTATAACAATGGCGTTTCAAGCTGGCAACTAGATTGTACTCCAATAGCTTCTTTGGGGTAAAAATTCAGTCAAATAAAAGGTCATACATCATACATTCATAGAATAGCAGGTGGGAAGGGACCTCAGGGATCACCTGATCCAGCCTTCTTTGGCAAAAGCACAGTCTAGACAAAAGCACAGCCCAGGCTTCATCCGGCCGAATCTTAAAGGTGCCCAATGTTGGGGAATTCACCCCTTCCCTGGGGAGACTATCCCAATGTTTGATTGTTCTCATTGCGAAAAGTTTTCCTCTTTTCCAATTGGAATCTCCCCAGGAGTAGCTTGTACCACTATCCCTCATCTTCTCCGTGTGACTCCTTGTAAAAAGGGAGTCTCTATCTTATTTGTTGCTGCCCTTTAAATGCTGGAGCATGGCGATAAGGTCTCCCCTAAGCCTTCTTTTCTCAAGGCTGAACACACCCAGTTCTCTCAGCCTTTCCTCACACAGCAGGCTTCCCAGTCCTTGGATCATCTTTGTGGCCCATCTCTGGACCCTCTCCAGCCTGTCCACATCTTTTTTGTACGTGTATATGTATCTCCATACATGTGCACATGTATGTAAATCTGCAGTAATCCCGAGTGTTCATACTTCAATCCTGGTAATAATACGTATGTCATTGGTGAGTCGGTCAGGGGCAGAGATTTTTCTCTAATAAAGTATTGATAAAAACTTACAAGGTCATAAATGTTTTCTGTTGCTAGCATTGTAATTATATTTAAAACAAATACCTTCCAAGTACTCACATCAACTATTTTCTCCCTCTCTGTAGTTATACAGACAGTCTATATATATGTCTAGCCCAGTGGGAACAAGGAGGGTTATTTTAGCTTTGTCAGGGAAAGGAGTGTGAGATGAGTCCCATTTGGGGTAAGTGAATAAACCCTGATTTGGGAAATGCTTTGCTTTAAGTTTGAGGGCAGTTTTAGGAAAGAAAGGCTTCCACTAATCAAGAAATAGAAGGGGAAACGCTTTAAATAACTAAATTATTTTTCCCAATTTTAGTTGCTAAAATTAGTAACACTCGAAGGCAGAGGGATATGAGAAAATCTTTGAGCCTTCTAGTATGAATAAATTTTATTTTTATAGCAGTCTCATGCGTAATGCTGCTGTGTTTTACAGCAAGAAAAGAACCAGGCTCTTTTACTTGGTTGGCCACGCAGTATTTTACTAGGCTGTCCACGGTATTCTCAGGGATGATCAGATTGGTTCATTCATATTTAATCGGGCATTAGCAGCAGCAGCAATCTGATATTTATTATGCAGGATTTTACGGAAGCTCTTCAAACAGATATTTTGCTGTAGATGTGTGCCTCCATCTCTTACAGTCTGCTTCAAGAAAATATTAATATTTCTAGATGCTCTATTTTCATTTTTGTAGGTTCTTCAGACTAGATTTCAGTGTGGTCTGAGGAGGGTTAAGTTGTTTAGAGCACTCAGGAAAGTGTGTTATACTTTTGTGTACTCAGTCACTCAAGTGGAGCTTCTACCTTTGCCTGGCTGCAGCATGGCATGTAGGAGAACTCTCTGCTTTAAGTGTAAGGGCACCATTTCATTACTTTTCATCAGCTAAAATAATCTCATCTGAACAGTAACCATCTCCGATACTCACATTTGCTAGGATATTTTACCTGAATCAGTTACCGGAACAAGTAAAAAGCACATTTTTTTGGTAGCAAATAGTATTACGTGCAGTAACAAAAGCTACTTTTATGTAGCATCCTAATTCATAGATTAATGTAGCATCCTAATTCATAATTATTGTGCAAGATGAGAGACAGGAAAACCTCTATAAGTGAAAACTTTTAAGTGCCTGCCATTTATGTTGTACTGTAGGCAGTTTTCCCATGACATACTCTCCAGCTTGAATGTGGGTTTGTGTGGCAACATTTCATTCAAAACCCAAGCATGTCACGGAATGTACCAGCTGCAACCTCAGGAAGAGTGCTTCACATTCTTCCGTTTTCAGGCCTGTGATCATTCATTACAATGATCATCATGAAACTTCATGTACTGATTTAGTGATCCACTTTTGACTTTATGTAGCCTGTCAGCACCTTTGCGTACTTGACAGTTTGGAAATACATCTTTGCCATTAATTATCCCACTGTATGTTCACCGTGTTCCGGCGGCAGGCTGATTCTACTTTGCACATGAGGAACACTTTGGATAACAGGAAGGCCTAAGAGAAAAGAAGAAAAAGTATTCATGTAGTCATCTACATGGTCCTGCTGCAGGGAAAATGTCTTTCTGATCTTAGGGTAGATAATTAGTCTAATCTTATGAGGTGCAAGCAGGTGACAGACAAGACTCCTGAGATATTTGAATATAGATATTCAAATATCAATATTCAATATTGATATTTGGATACTGTGGTATCATCAATCCTCTTGAAACTTTTAGTTGTTATCAGGCTAACTTGATCACTTAAGGGTTTTTTCGCCTGCTTCATGTGGCAAGTCATCTATTGTCTATAGTAGAAATAACATGGTAAAAGATGATAAATGGCTCTGTATATGGATACAGCAGGGGATATGTGAAGGAGGGACTGGAAAAATGCATGTTTGTCCCCTGAACATTTTAAAATTTCCTTAGAAATGCATGGTGTTAGAGTACACCAGGGTTAGAGCCCATGTGGTTAAACAGCCCCAGCAGACTTCCTGTCTTGCACATGTGTAACATGCAGTTCAGTTTTGTAACTGTTCTCTGAAGACGTGTCTGACTAAATATCTTACAGTGTGCCTAAAGTAGTGATATGAAAACACCAATATTAGACTTTAAAAAAAGTAATGTTTCCTATTCGATATTCAGAAAGCATATAGTCAAAGATTTTTCAAGTGCAGATTTCTGCACTGAGAAACAAATACATATTAATTTTAAAATGTACATTTTGTAATTCCAAGATGAGAAACTGTTTTATTACCTGTGGGAAAAGTTTTCCATCATAAAACTGGGTTTAAAGTAACAAAAACAGCCTGAAAATGTTATTTGTAATCCTGAATCAGTTACTACTAAAAGACATGTTCATTTCCAAACCTCAAAGCGATAACCAGTGTAGTAAATCAAGTTAGGTATAGCTTTATAGGAATAAGTATTAAAGAAAGTTTTGATGACAGGTTCATCATTGTTCTTAAAATCCTCTGTAGTTTGTTCTTCTGAAATTCTGTATTCTATATTGTAATATTTTTCTTTTACACTTAAAACACTCCCTTTCAAATATTGACATTTTTGCAAACATGGACATTCTCACAGCGTATTAGCTCCCTTCTTATTTTAAAGAGCTTTGATCACAATTATACAGAAGTTGAAACTATTTTACAAGTGCTGTTACAAGTTGTTTTAAATATGATCTTCACTGTGAAATAACATTTAGTTAGAAATTGAAATAGATTTTCCATTTCCTTTACCTTAGAGTTACAGAATGACTACTGTGGTTTACTTCTGTGACTTCTTTCGCTGCAGACACCACCCTGTCGAGTGCACCAGGGAAGCATACAGTCTTTAGTTGTGCTTAATACTATTTGTTTTTCTTCTACAGAGAGCAGGGGACGCAGCCAGTGGAGATACTGAAAGGTAATTATTTCTGTTCCTCTGAAGTTAAATATCTACATAATCCAGCATCTGTTCATTATATTTACTTGCTTACTGTCAGAAATTTAGTTGTAATGTTTGAGGAATAAATTTTCAGGGTTCAGTGATATTATCATTAACATTATTTAGGAAATGTCACAACTTTAATTTGCTAACATAAAATATAAATAGAGATTACAAAGATGGAAAAATACTTCAGATGTAAGGGAAGAATGACACTACTGTGAAGTAGCAAACATTTTCCCCCCATCCTTTTTTTTTTTCTTACTTTTGAGATTCAGAATCACTATGAGGATGAAAAGCATGAGGCATGTCTAGCATGATTTTTGAAAGTACAGGCAGAATTTTTCAATGAATTACATGCTAATTCAATCTGTACAAAAGTTACTGTTCATATTTGTGGCTCATATTCGATAAATACTAAGAATGAGGACTTCCGTTTGTCCCTTACAACTAATCACCTAATTCTAATGAATAAAATAGTGGTTTTGCCTTTCTTTCCTTTGCAGTTTATCTGATGAAGTATGTTCCTGTTCTAGTTGCATCCCATAAGTCATATTAAAAGAATAAGTTTGAAATAACGGTTACTTGGGTGTCATAGAATGTTACAATTAAGCTTAATTGGAATCTTCTATACAGCAAATTATTCCTGTTTTTATATCTTTTTATCTTGTATATGGCTTAAACCTATTTAAGAAGCTAAACCAAGCACTGAATATAAAATAATTAATTGCATTTAGAGTGCTTTCACCAATCTAAACACTTCACAATTGCTGATGAGTTTTTTCACTCATCAGTGATAGGCACTGTTGTAACTATTACAGCTAGAAGTCTTAGATACAACAACAGTAGTTGTTGATCACCGAACACAAGACACCTTGTGCCTGATTTTTCAGGATTGTCAGAGTTTTTACCTCTGACATCGCAGTTCATTTCAAAGGCAGTTGTAACACTAAGAATTCACAGATGTTTCCCCAGTTGTAGGGTGCTGTGCATGTTTCAGATGACACGCAACTAAATTGAGTAGCACTGCTACCACAGATGAAAGTGAGGTAAAGATGGAGTTCAAAAGACTTTTCCCAGAGTAGAATTCTACTTTATCTTATAAAAGACAGTCTTGTCTCTCCGTTGCTGCCATTGTAGTACTCCATTACTCTATCATCCATTACCTCAGCTTAATATAGATTCTTATTTTTGCAATATAGAGTCCCACTTGGCATTTAGTCCCAATTCAGAGCCAAAGCAGCAACTATCTAATATGAGGCAGGGGTTACCTGGGGGAAAAAGTGTGTCATTCTCAGTCTCTTTTTAAGTAACATCTGGATTTCACCTTTTGCTGTTCTCTCTTATATTGGAGTTTTCAGAACTTACTGTTTCCTGCAAATCTTATGTAATTGCTGGTTTCACTTAGTCTCCCACCTCTGTCATGCCAGGTGCTGTAGTCCTGTTCTTCCCTCACATTTGTTTCTGCTCGGTTTTTATCACTGCCTTGTCTTACCCTCCTCCATTCCACTATGGCTGCTCCCTCCCTCGGGTCTTTCCTACCTGACTTTCTACAACAGAAAAAAAATCACAGACAAAAAACCTCAATAGTCATACTTCTCACCCTGGTTTTTGTCTTCCTTCTCCACACCATAGTTTCTTGCAGCTGCAAGGAAGAGTTGCAAAGGGATTTTGTTCTTCCTAGAGCAAAGCATACCTAATTCTTCTGAATGGATTGCACATGCTCAGTTTGGCAGGGACATCTCTATCCAGACGGAACGTCCTTGGTGGACAGGACAGAAGTCTCTACTGGCTATCTGCCAAGAGATATTTTCCAGGGACATGTGACTTGATGAAATTTTGGCAAACTTGCATAGCAGAAGGCTATTCTTTTATATTCTTTTATAGAATGACTCTCCCTTTCCTAATCCTTCACCCACACATTTTAAATTGCAGGTCCAAAGTATGACTTTATTATATCTTTTCACTATGCTGAAAAATATTTTAAAACAGGCAGAATTATATCTTCTGGCTCCTAACAACCTTCTTTTAAGTGGTTTAAACAACTTCAAACAAAGCAAAAATATTTCAGCTTAAAATCAGCTGAGATGGGCACTGGTGAAAGATTTTCATTGCATATAGTAAGGTTTTGGGGCACTGGAGACAAATTTTTTGGACAGATTCACATATTTGGATGAAATCCCCTTATCGTCATCAACTGTACAGTTGCCTATGCAGTTCCTGTGATATGGCTGCATCTGTTTTTAAAAAAAAAAAAAGCCAAAACCAACAAGGAAGTTGCTTCTTGCGCATAGTAGAATGTGCCACAGGCTTCAGGGAAAATATACCAAACCAACCCACGAGCAGCTGTGTGAGAAATTCAAGACTACAGGATGTTAATATGAATATCTAGCTTTTTAAACCCTTGAAATTAGTAGAATGTAAAGCAAGCCTAGCAGACTTTTTCTGGCCTTGAGCTGAATAAAATCTGGGTATTTCTGCCTTACAACCCTGGTTTCTTTTGAACTCTTGGCACACGCACGTCACGCATTTGGCCCAGTACTATGCACAGGGCTAGACGTTCACTGTCCATTCAGAGTACCCACCCCCCTCGTTACAAGACACTGCCTCTCACACATTAAACTCGGCCCCTGTCTGACCAAGGCACAAAATCTGGGCTCTAATTTTAAACATTATTGTGGCTAGAAAAGTAGGGCAGCCACAGGCAAGTTGTGACTCCACTTCTTAGCAGGCGTCATGATTTAGGAAATTACACTCTGCAACTGGAGGTGAAATCACTACATCTGTGAGTGTTCTGAAGTTTTAGGAAAGCAAGCTAAATCAAATGCTTACTGAAGAAAGTCAATTTATTTTCCTTTGCACCAAAAGCAGTTTACCCTGTTTGCTACTGTTTCACAGATGAGCCAGGGCTAATGGGCATCTACCATGTCATGGCTGCTGCAGCTTTTCTGCAAACATCTGACTATATGCTTAGCAGGGTTCACTGTGTTCCTTGATCTTCTTTTTACTTTAGGAGAGGGTTTTGGGGTTTTTTTCCTAGTAATAGGAAAACTTGGCATCTGTGAATTCTAGGCGTGTGTGTAATGTAACCGTGACATCATTACGGAGACCTTGAGTTTGAAGACCTGACTCTGGTTTGCCAGCTACACAGGCCTGCAAGTGAAAGAGAAAGCAGGAAAGAATTGTATCTTTCATGTGCTGCACCACTGCCAGTTGAATAAACAGTTTTTATGAATATTTGCACTCAGTTTCCATGTAAAAATGCTGCTTAGGTTCTTTTTCATAACACCTTGTGTCTTTCTAAATATTAATGCTTAAAATTTGTTTAATCATGTCTACAGTGGCATGCTTTGGAAATTTCAGTTGTGCTTAATGCTGAGAAGTAAGAAGAGATTAATATTTTGAAAATAACCTTTAGTCTTGAGGGTGTTTTGTCAACTTTGCATGTAGAGATACGCCTGAACTGCAGTGACTGCAGAACAGTGCAGATGCACCTGAGCCTGCTGGCTGATACCTCAGTATCAAACAGCCTGTAGCATGGTTCTGAGCCAGCCTGGAACTGAGACGGGGTTTCAGATCTCACTACAAAATACTCAGTAAATAATTAGCAGTGAGAATTTCTTGTGACAGGAATATATTACGTAAGCAATGGAGGTTCAGATAACCTAAATATAGGTCATGATTCCGGGCAAGGTGGTTAAAAGTGCATTCCTCTGACCAGGTACATAAATCCGAATTGCTACCTACATGTTCTTGTGTACCAGCCATAAGGAAATGTCACATAATGTACAATACTTTTCTGTAAAAAAATGTTTTCTAATACACTGATTTTTTTTTTTTTTTTTTTAATGGACTTGACCCTGAGGTGCAACAAGATTGCACTTCAGTAATTCAGTGATGTGAGACAGGAAGGTGCAGAAGAGCTTTGCATGCCCCCTGCATCTAGAAATTTACATCTCCCACGTATTTGCCACATAAAAAAGAGCAGGATGATAGGTCCTATTTGCTATTTGTTCATAGTTGCTGTGCCTCAATGGACTTGTTACTCAAGCTCGCCATGTTTCCAACTGCCATATGCTTCTAAGAGTCCAGGATGCAGCAGGGACTCACAGTGTATTTTCAAATGCAGACTTCACTGTTTTCCATGGTGTTTAACCAGCAGCTTTGAAATTATCTTATATAATAATCTTATGAAGCAGGAACCTATGGAGGACTAGGAAGAAAAGCTCTCAAAATAGTCTGTTCTTGAGCTGTGCATCAATGTGGACATTCCCAAGTCCCCAGTCAGAATGCTCCAAGCATCTTATACCAAGACAGAACATGAAATACACTACCCAGTAGTTTATACCCAGTTATGTCTGTTCCAGGAGTAAATTCTGACAAATAGTATTCTTTCTTTACCTACTGGAAACTTTTATAGATTAAAACACAGTTGCAAATTGGAATAGTCAAAAGGTAGGTTTGGATTGCTTTGTTTGGTCAAATACATAAATACAAATCAAAGAAATTATTAAAAGTCCCTTACTGCCAGAGTAGGAGGCTAAAAAAAGTCAACTGTATAGATTGTAACTATTACAGGTACCAAAAAATGAGGTGAAAAGTAAGTAATTCTCTGAGTAATTATTCTCATTTCTAGGCTGTATTCATTCATTGGGAGTTATTATCTGTATCTTGTCACCTGTGGAGAAGCCAAAATGACAGCAGTCTGACAAGATACATCAGTGTGTTCTGATGCATTTCTAACTTTCATTTAGTGATGGAGTTAATGACACTGAAGGTAATAGAAAGTGAATTGGGATGTTATGTTTAAAAGCACTGATAATGTGTAAGATCCATTTTAATTGATCTTTGTTCTGAGCATTGCTTATGTGACCAAGGGATGCTTGATTTTTATGCAGCTGGTTTAAATCAGTCCTGGGTTACTGTAGATATTCTATACATTTTACAAGCTAAAACACTACTCCTTAGTAGAGTTTATGGGACAATTAAAGATGGGTTGTTATCTTTCTATGGCAGAAAATGAAAACATGTTCCTCAAAAGGAAAAAAGGAACGAGTGTCAACATGGACTGGTATCCACAGTTGCACTTGGTTAGTGATACTTGTTTAGCAAAGAAGTAACAAGTCACTTCGCTTCACTAAAAGAGGAAATTTTGTATGTGTGAACAGAAAGTGCAGGATACTCACAATTCTGGTGACGTTCTTAAATGCGTATAACTGCTCTGATAGCAGAAGTGCAGAGTTGTGTGCAGCTGCACTGTTGATTTCACATACTTGGTATTTGTTAGGTGACAATTCATTAGAAATCCTTTACCAGGTATATCTTTACGTTCTGATTCTTACAGCTGGGTTTGAATAGATTACGTTGAACACAGTACTATACTAGAACACAGTACTTCTGCTATCCCTCCTACATCTAGGTTTTTTCATTCTGATTTGTTTTCTAGAGATTCATTATCATTATTTTCTAATCATATAATGATGTTCCTCATTTGAAATCCTGATTACAAAACTTATCGCCAGACTTGCACTTCATTTGCATGCCCTGTAAGATGCGAGTTGGAAGTTGCCACACCTGCTCGAGTCCTTCAGATTCTCAGTGTTTTGCTTCCACCTAGGTCAAAGTCATTTCCATCTTTTTTTAGCGCATTCTTGTTAACCTTTCTACTTGTGCTCTGTGTTCAGCATCATCATTCTGATCCAACTGAGCCAGTGCACATCCAGTACTGTGACCAGAGGCATTGTATTTAACCTTGATCTCTGCTTGCTTCTTAGTACCTGTATTCACCTAATTCCTCTTCCCTTTTTATATTTGTTTCCTTTTGCTTACAATATATAATTTAGACAAAGTTCTGTAAAATGGATAAGGAAGGGAGGCAACCTTTTTATCCATAGAAATTTCAATACATGACACACAGCTAGGCAGAGAGTATCAGAACTCAGAATAAACAATGCTAAAGCCCTCTAGGTTTTTGTCAAATAGGAAGACTTCAGAAATCCATTTGGAGAAAATTGTATGAGAGCATAAATATTTTAGAATTCATTTTATTATGAAATTTCATTTACGTTTTGAAGGTTATTTGCTTATTATTTTGCCCTTTTTATGTCATATTATGCGATGAATGATTCTGCAAATGCCCCAAAATAATTGGTTTGTTCTTGGTTTTGATTTTTCGTTATTTTTTAAATTGGTGTCAGTTACTTGTAAGTGACTGGTCCTCCTTCTTCTAATTTCTGCAGTTTGCTTCAAATCAGGATTATGCATGAACAAGAAAAGAAGCATTTAGTAGAAGATCAACTAGTTTAATTGATTTGAGAAATATTGATCCAGCTCATTATAGCCATATCCCTGCATATGCCATTCCCCACCCTTCTTCATTCTTTTTCCTTTGACTTCTGTAACAACTGTTTTCCTTAAAGGAAAGGCGAGGAATAACTCAACCAGAGGTGATACAGATTAATTGAGCCAGAATAGCCAACATACTAGGGTTCCTCTATGTCTACATGAATTGGTTCTGTAACTTTCACACAGAGGATTTACTTGTCTAAAGCGAAGATGTCAGCATTTCTTCTGTGATCTGTAGATCTGAACATTTGAGGAATAATTGGATTAGGGGAGGATTATTTGATAGACATAAAATCTTTTAAAAAAAAAATCCTGCCAACTGTTGAACACTGTTCCCAAATAAAACCAAAGCTCATTGTACATTAGAAGGCCTACTCCTGCCCTCTCGTAAGATGCCAACTTCTGAACAGCTTTCGAAAGCCTGACTGCAGACTGCTGCTATAACTTCACAGCGTTTTTGCTGATAAGAGCCTGTGATTACGGTAATGAGATGCATTACTGTGTTTGCAGGGAAGCAAATAAAACTCGACTAAGGGCATTTCAGATACAAAGACAGTTGTATTATTCATCCTCTCTGTTGGCTGGGAGAGAGGAGGGAAGCAATGAAACTGACACTTTCCAGATGGGTCAAAGCACTGAGTAAAGAACCAGACCAGAAATACGGGGGGGAATGCCCAGCAGGATTGAAGTGCATTTATGGCATTCTCATGGGCAGACAGAAATGCAGCATTAATGACAAAATCTGCCTTGCAGCCATTTGGGCATCTCACAACCAAATGTTGTGAGTTGAACTTTCTTGGTTTTCATTTGTTTCTTTCAATCTTTGTAATCTTCAGACAGCTCAGAACTTCCGAGTCTGGCATATTAACTTTTATGGTCTTAATTTTCATGTTGTGCATCCCATGCTTCACTGCAGTCTGGAAATTTCCGCAGACTCAGGACTGATAAATACTTTTAACTGACAATGCAGTAATAGCATCGACTGGTAGATTTGATTTCTCATAACACCGGAAATCATCAAAGGACAAAATGCCACTTTCTGCCTTTCTGAAGATAGATATTATTATTATGACCAACAGAATTTGGGAATATGTTAAAAATGTCCACAATCTTTTTATTCCTTTGTAATTTTTCCCCTCAATTCCTTTCCTATTCTTGCACTCCTTTTCTATTTATGCAACATATGCAAAAACATTCACATTTTTGGTTTTCCCACTTCTCCTTTTTCTCAGTTTTGAAAACATGAAGGGAAGTTGTGTGTCTAAGAACTTCCGTACTAGATCAGACAAAGTTGACCCCGATTCAATGTCCCATTTCCCTCGATGGCCAACACTGTTAGTAATTGTATAAGGAAAGGCTTCTGGTGATGCTCCCTTGCTTTGCTCTCCAGCCTTTAGAGAACTTCAGGAGAAAGCTCAGTTGTACCATAGACAGTATTTTTGTATTCTGATGTCTGTGTAAATGTTTGGGTGGTAGGCAACAGTATTGTAATTGTATCATATTGTATCATAGGTTTTATTTCCTATTATATTCATTATTTATTAGTAGTAGTATTTGTGTATATTAATTTAGATTTAATTAGTAAATAGATAAGAACTCTTATCTCAATTTTACGAGCTTCCTTATTTCTTTTTCCTCTGATTTTTCCCCTCCACTGGAGGAGCGGAGGGGGATTTGTGAGAGTGGCTTCGTGGTATTCTGCTAGCCGGAGTTAAACCACAACACCATGGCAGAGCAAAACTCTTCACTGCAGGATGCTGTGAATACCAAAAATTTTAATTTGTGTAAATTAATGAAGGTGCAAACCAAAAGAAGCTAATGGTTAATTTTACGTAACTTATATAGCTCCTTTACTGAAGACAACATTGAATAGCTGTTCCCTATTTACTCTCTTCAAAACACTCCTGAGTTCATAAACTCCACAGCATTGCCCTCAGTTGCCGTGACAGACAGTTAGATAAGTTCTTTTTTGGGTTCTCTCTGTCCTCTTTAACGCTGAGCAATCAGAACTATATGCTGTTATAAATTTTGGAGGACCACTGCTATGTCTGTACCAACCTAACAGCTTTCACTGTTGTAGTGTTTCAAAAGGATTTAGGAATACAACTGCTACTATGTAGAGACAAATCATTGCGTGCATGGTATTTACATGAGCAATGCGTGCAGAAAATGTCCCCTTAATCAGTGAAATTTTCACAAACAAGCCTACTGAACAGGGACTCCCAGGCTTTTCCCTTTCTAACCTAAAATATTTTGCAGTACCATTATGTCATGACACTAATCACACATCCTCTGTAATTGTCATTTAGAACTTTAAAAAGCATAATGAATAAACTGTAACAGCAGTTGGAGCCTATGTTAAAGTTAGTTTAGGACAGTTTACTTGGTGTTCAATCTGTTGTTAACTTTCTATTATTTACATCAGGATTGTGTCTGGGCCCACAGAAAGTGATCACCACCTTTCCTGCCAATAGCAAATGTAACAGTTTCATTCCTTGTTTGCCAGCCAAGAAGATGCTGTTAGAATATCAGTACTGAAAAAAAATTAGTTTTTCCTGATGATAAAAGTTTTTTAGTTAACTGTTGAATATCTATAGGTTTTATCAATTTCCTGGTTTTAGGTGCTGCAGGAATATGAAAGAGGAGTTGATGGGGAAAGAACAGAACAAAGTACAATATTAGACTTTCTCTGTACCTGGCAAACATACTGTAGAATCACAGCATGGTTTGGACTGGGAGGGACCTTAAAGCCCATCCAGTTCCAACCCCCCTGCCATGGGCAGGGACACCTTCCACTAGACCAGGTTGCTCCAAGCCTCATCCAGCCTGGCCTTGAACACTTCCAGGGATGGGGCATCCACAGCTTCTCTGGGCAACCTGTTCCAGTGCCTCACCACCCTCTCTGGGAAGAATTTTTTTACCCATACTAATCTAAATCTGCCCTGTTTCAATTTAAACCCATTACCCCTTGTCCTGTCACTACAGGCCCTTATAAAAAGTCCCCCCCAGCTTCCTTGTAGCCCCTTCAGGTACTGGAAGGTGCTATAAGGTCTCCCCGGAGCCTTCTCTTCTCCAGGCTGAACAAGCCCAACTCTCTCAGCCTGTCCCCATAGCAGAGGGGCTCCAGCCCTCGGAGCATCTTTGTGGCCTCCTCTGGCCTTGCTCCAACCAGTCAATATCCTTCTGATATTGGGGGTCCCAGAGCTGGATGCAGTTGGGGTCTCACAAGAGTGAAACAGAGGGGGAGAATCACCTCCCTCTACCTGCCAGTCACACTTCTCACAGTTATGTCAAATTTGACCTGACATTTACATACTTACTAATGTTTGAGTGTTCATACACATGCTTGCATATTGCTAAAGTTAAGATATCCAAAAGGTAACTCACAGCAAGACCCATACTAAGCAATTTGGGTTATCCTTGATTTGATTCTGTAATGACATGGGAAGGAACGAACTTTTCAAAATATGGAACATGGATGAGTCTTTCCTAAAGGTCAGAATATCAGTGCAAATACATATCTTTAAGCTGTTACATTTTAAAATGTGAATTACTCCTAAAACAAAATTGCTAATTTTTAAATTTTTATTTCTATCTTTTTCCTGTTTAAAAATATTTATTCTTTCCCATTTCAGTCTGGAAACCAGGAATCAACTACATCTGTGTTTACAAGCTGATGGTGAATGAAATGCACAGATAGAAGTTAGCCCTGCAACAAAGAATCGATGATTTATATGTCCTAAGGCTTTAGTCCCTAGGAGGGAGGAATTGTGCTGGTTGCTTTGAACCTTAGCTGACCAGGGTTGAGTAATTTTAGGCCAGTGACTGAATAAGAACCAGATATTCTCAGATGATTTATGTGTATATTAAGAATGGTTTTGTGTTTCTTAATAATAAATGACCTCCTTTTTTAAGTCCTGCATTTTAAATAACTTTGAACCGTGATTAAACCTGTAAGTATACATTTGGAAATGCATAGAGTGTGTGCGTATATGCACTTCTTATTCAGATTATTTATTTTCTGCAGTTATTTGATACTTTTCTTCCTCTCTGTCCTAGATATGCTAGTTCTGCCATTGATCGTCAAGGAAGCACATCCATGAGGAAGGTAATGATTTATAAATTTACTTAAAAAAAAAAAATATCCCAACAGTTCAATTCATTGCCATATTGTTAAAAGATACTGAAGATATCATAAACCTTGGAATTTGTTTATATTATAAAACATCTGAAAACAGAGTTAGGAGTAATCTCTATAGCCACAGAAGTAACTACTGCACCCCCAGCAGCCCAGTGTGTGCACAGTACTGTCAGTTAAGGTTAGTAGGAACCTTAGGATGTGCTCTAAGGTATGTACTAGTTTGGGGAGGAGAATCATAGACATTTTCTGCAGTTTGTGAAAACCTGCAGTTGTGTTTATTGAGATGCTGTCCCTGTGTGCCAATACCTACCTTGCCTGCTACCTCCACTGGAAAACGCTGGGACCTTGGCCGTTCCCTGGGATCCCAGTAGTGCAAACAGTCTAATACACGTAATCTGATAAATCATATAAATCAGCACTAGATGCCCTGTGATTTGTGTACTTGGCTACTGAGTGCACCGATGACTGCATTTGGAACTTGTTACCGGGTTTCCTTAAAAACACCAAAGGCTCAAAATAGCAGAGGTACATGCAACCGGTTGTGCATTAATAGCTGGTTCCCTTCACCCTGGCAGGTAACTGAACCAGGCCGTTTTTCAAACACAGCATAACGTTTTGTTTGGTGATTGTGTGACAGCGCTCCTATTAGCACACTGTGACTGTGTTCAGCTCTCATCAGTTCAGCTTCACGTAGCACAGATTCAATTCTCTCGCTTTTTTTCTTCCATGGTGTGCTTCTTTTTGGGTTGGGGTGGGAGGGTGTGCATTCTGTTTAACATTCTACTTTGTGTTGTGGTTTTGAGATGAGAACTTATATGCTGACAACCACAGTATGTTCTCACATCATCTCTCTGTTTCCCGTAGCAACTCTGAGTCATTTTCAAGTTGCAAGTTCTGACTGTTTTCTTAGCGTTTACCACAAAGTTAATTATGTAGTACTGCCTTTATCTCTCAAAATATGATGCTTGAATTTTGTAAGTTAGCAGTGCTAATTAAGTACTGATTCCCAAGGTATCGCAAACCTTTCACTTTCTCTAGTTTTCTTGCTTTGAATACATTGTATGTGTGCATAAACAAAACATGGTTAGCCTAGGTAACTTATGCTTTGAGAAGAGCTAATGTTTTCAGCTCTCCTTGATTTGTTGTGCTTGTATTTTCATTATTTTTAAAACTTTTATACTGAATGATGACATACCAGTTTCTGGTCAGTATCCTAATGTGTGTGTCCTCCAGTTGTTCCATTTTTCTTGCAGTTCTTTAGATTTAATCACATATGAAAACTGTAATTTAATTATAGGTTTATTCCATCACTTTTTTTTTTTAGCCTAAACTATGGATAAATTTGGTCTGAAAAATACCTTTTTCAGAAACAGATATTTGCCTTAATGCATTTTTATACAGAAAATGGAACATTGAACAGATTGTTTCAGTCGGTCACTACAGAACTCAGAGTTGGCACAATATGACTGACCAATACTGTGGCTGTGGTTTGCAATACATCAACAAAAAACCCAGTGTTGCTGTGCATCTTTAATACTCTCTCCCAGACTTACTGTTTTTGTTTGTTTTCTGACTGATTTTTTACTACATTTCCTATAGCAGAGGAGCAGGCATGAATCTGTCTTCTCTAGTGCTCAAAACAAAGAGACAAATTTGCAGCCATCCAGTTAAATGGAGAATATATACTGTCTTATGGTGATACAATGCATGCACACTTACAGAGCTGGTCACCTGTCGGAATTACCACATTTCTGTGAAGCATTCATGTACCATAACTGGCTGGGAGAACAGCCTGAGATTAACAGAACACAGAAAGCTGGTGTTCTCTGAGCCAGCTATCTTCAGGAGTCAGGAATTGCTGATTTCTGCAGGTCACTAGAAAATGTCCATTCTGTTCAAAGCTGTAAACTAAGTTGCAGAAGGGTTACAAATAGGTCTGTGGATGTGCAAAACAACTTGCCCCTCCTCCCCTTTTATTTCAAATTAAACTTTGCCTCTCCAGTAGTTGGAGTCCTGTCTTCAGCTGTTGCCTTTCTGTAGTGCTTAAGCTGTAATCCTTCGTTATCCTCAATATGAATTGAACTATTTTTTTTAATTTTCATTATAAACCTCAGTTATTTGTAAATTTTAATATTGTGACATCTAAACACTTATTTAATACGTTGCACCACGACTGTTAATAAGGACCTCTGTAGCATGTGTTTGTTTTTTGACTGCATGGTGGGGAGCTGCCATAGGGTCGGGTGAGCAGTTAGATGCTCTCTGGGAGTAAGTAATTAGCTGTAGTCATACCACCAGTTAAGGTAGGATGGAGATAGCCCCATCACTGACTGAGGTGCCCTTCTAGGCCCTCTGCTGAGCTGTGTGTTGTCTGTCACAAAGGAAAAATCAGGACTATTAAAAAAATGGCCCTTTGGCTGCTGCCCTTTGCCTGGATGTGCTGGTTTACCAGGCTGCGAACGTCTGCTGGTGCTTCTGCTGGTAATGGCAGCATCAGTTACCAGTCAGGCAGCTCCCTCGTCATGTTGACTTGTGATTTTTACCCTAGCATTTACATGTTTGAGGGAAATCCTTACCATCTTTTGAGTAGTATCCCTGTTTTTAAAAGGTTTAAATAATGAGATGTTTTTAGGTGGTTTTAAGAATCTGCATAATTTTATGATGCAGCCACAAAAGAAAAATTCATTTTTTTCTCCTCAGTTATTCTGTCAACCTACCAAACTAAAAAACTTAATTGTTTCTATGGTTGGAAACAATTAAAGAATGTGATTATGTCATTGAACACCTGACTTTACACATGTACTATATGATGTTTGTGGTAGATACTTCTGTTTGAATATTTGTGTAACTGTCTCATGTATACTTACAACAAACTTCATGTCATGCATTTTATTAGATCTTTCATATGAGTTTATATCCTTAGTTTTCAAACTGCTGCATAGCAATTCATGCAAAGAATCCTTAATGATTTGATTGCAATTGTAATTAATAACTGAAAAAAGGGATTTTAATTTCTAGATGTACACTGTATTGTTTTCTTTATGATGTTTATAATAGTAGTAAGAGAAACATGACAAAATTGAGATCCTATGATGACTGACCCTGTGACAACTAACTCTATGATAACATGGAGATGGGAGTTACTACTACTACCCGTAATGGTTTTTCATAATTTTTTTTTTTTTTCTCCCTACAGTCATTCCATTACGCTTCTCTCAGGGTAAAAAGCAGAAAATGGTCAAAAGGTAACTTATTTGAGTTAACATTTTGAAACTAGAAAATGAGACTCCTTCCCTGATAAGAAATTATCTGTATCAAATGCCAAAGTTCAACTTAATTCAAATAATTCTAAATTTGATAGTAAACAACTAAGTAAAATACCAAATTAAAACACCAAATAAATGTGTTATAAGGAATAATATTGCCAGGCTTGGTGGTAAAATTTCCTTTGTCTTAAGTAGAAGAAAGGTAGTATCTGTGTATTTTGCCATTTCCTTCTGCTCTTTCTTTCTTCATGGCCCATTTGAGACTGTTAAAACAATTAACATAAAACAAATAGTTACAGCGTACTGAATTCATGTGAAACATTATGGCCAGTAGCTCTTTTTATTCCATTTGTTGGTTTAGTCTCCCTATTATGAAATTTTTCCTTTCATTGTACTCTACTTTTAATACTTCTAAGCCTGACCAGGACACAGCACAGTGTGTTATTCTAAAATGAGCAAAATGTTAAGAACTTGTGGAATGCTGCAGAACAAAGGATGGTGTTTTGATGTTATCTGAATTTCTTCACTCTTTCACAACTCTAGGACAAATGTTATTCTTGTAGCAATACAAACTTGATTTTTCATAGAAAAATGTTTAATATTTTGAGACTTCCTACAGAGTTTTTCAGGAAAAAAGATACCATAATTAAGAAAAAAAAAAAACTCCTGTTATTCATATTTACAAGGCACACTAGAATTTTAAACTTTTCATTCAGGATGTATTGAAATAACTACAAAAGAAAAACTTCCTGGTGCTGAGTCTTTAAGGAAGATGCAGTGAGGTTAAAATACTGTTGTTCCGTTAAATTCAGAGTAGAAAAAACATAAGCATGTGTGGTTTTATGGAAGTGGATGATCTTTCTTTTTTATTGACTATAAAAAATGAGTTTAAAAATTCCCAGAATTTGACAGGCCTTCTATCACTCAACATAGTAACAGAATATATATAGGGAAGATGTAGTGTTTACATCTGTACAGGGATTGTCATACTCTGAGTTTCAGACTGTGGGCTAAATGAATGCAGTTTTACTTAGGAATGATGATTCCCACCTTAATCTGATAAAAATGCAGCCTTAAAAAGAATGAATCCTCTACAGATTAAATAAGCCATTACATAAAATAGGCCCTGTTCATTTGTATTCATGTTGAAACCAAAATTGCAGAGCATTGTCAAATTTGGCAATTTTTCATTTAATCTCCTCTCCCTGAAACTGAAAAGGATTTGGCTTGAAGGACTTTGAATTGAATCATCACTAAACATCTGTAGTGTGTTTATATTGAGAAAAAAAGTTCTTTCACTCTCTCATTCAGTGAGATGCCTCATGCTACTGTCATGTTCCCAGGGAGCTCTCTAACCAGTGGGAGCAGAAGACGGATTTCCTGCAAAGACTTGGGGCACGGAGATTGTGAAGGCTGGCTATGGAAGAAAAAGGATGCCAAAGGTTATTTCACACAGAAATGGAAGAAGTACTGGTTTATTCTAAAGGATTCATCCCTGTACTGGTACACAAACCAGAATGTAAGTATACTCTGTGTTTGAAGAAAACCAAAATTAAGCCTTCAGCTTTATCATTCTTTTGAATAAAGTCTATTTTCCCTAGTGATAGGGCATATAAATATGCCACTTTAATTGCCAGGTCTGGGTCTCTCTAGCTGGAAATATTTCAGCTGCTATTATTTTTTAAAATCTCCAAAGTCCATGTTCAAGCTTAATAATATAACAGATGTTCATGGCATTCTTAAAGAAATGATTACATCAGTAGTTCATACTTTTCCATAGAATTTATTTGGACAAACACAGTGCTCACACTCAGCTCTCCTTGCTTCCAGTAGTGTTGGGAGATACAGGGTACAATGATTCATGTCTGTTAAGCATTATGTGAAGCAGATGTGAAAACCTGAATTTGTAGGTCTCTATCTGAAAGTTATTCTCATATAGGCGTTCCTCTTGCTTTCTGCTGAACTAGTCTGGAGTTTGCAGATTCTCATGTGTAAAACACTATTCTTGGCAAAGTGGTCTTGACAAGCGCTGGGCCTACGCTTGTGCAATCTGCATATAGGTAGGAAAAAGTAATGGAGGGCAGAACCCAAAAATCGTTAGACTGCTATTCTTCTGTTTGTGTGCATTGAGCCTCAGTGCCTGATCTAAACTGTCTGCATGCAACCTGCTTCGATTACTGACATTTTAGTGCATGTTTTCCATTTTCCTCAAGAGGACAGTTTTACTAGCATAATTATCCTCAGTTTTAGTATTTTCTCGTCAGCCCAAACCAGTACTGTTTCAGGCTGTGGATGATAAAGGCCTTCAGGTTTTAGTTGTACGTTTTGTCCAGTTGATATTGTTACATGCAAGGTGGTGGTCATTATGTGTCCAACTGATTTTCAGTCTGTTGTTTACAGCCAAGCCATAATTCATAGTATACTTGCTAATACTTTTCAAAAGTCTGACTGGTGCTAATATGTCTCCTTGCTTTTCCTGGTAAATTACTTCAAAAGAAGCAAATATGACAAGAGATACTTTCTAGGTATTACTGTTCCATTTAATTACTGGTGAGCTCAATGTAGGAACCTCCTCAATTATTATTTTTAGCAGGGCAAATGGTCTGACCAATTGTCTTTAAAAAAAGGCATCCACGAAACAGTTTTAAAATACGATGAAGAAATTGTGGATGTCCTGAATGCTGTTTTAGGTGCTGAAAGGTTTTCTGTAATCTTCAGCACAGGGGTGTTTGGATGACTGCAGCTCCTTTAAGAAACTCTCAGCTTAGTTCATAAAAGTTATCAACATTGTATGATGAAGTAAATACGGGGGGTTTCCTAAGTAAATACATTAGGGTTCAGTATTTCAGTTGATTGGGTAGTTGTTCTTGGTGTAAAACCCAAATGGCTTCTGCTCACTTCTCTCTTCTTTAACTCTATATTGTTCTTCACCATCGCTTTCTCTTCTCTTTTGGTAGGATGAAAAAGCAGAAGGATTCATTAGTTTGCCTGAGTTCAGAATAGATAGAGCAATTGAATGCAGAAGAAAACAGTAAGTAATGTGTCAATTATGTTTACAAATTAAGGGATCGCTCTTGGAAGTGCACTACATATAGTACTGAAAATTTGCAAAGCCCAGGGAAGGAAGTTACACAGAAAACCTTGAAATCTATAAATAATACATAATAGATCCAATCAAGCTTTAGTGTTTCTCTTTATTATAAAAGCACAACAATGTAAATTCCATAAACTGTCTTACAGAGAATTAGGTAACTCCTTATTCAGCTTTCCAGGTAGCCCAGTTACAATTTTAGTTAAGTAAGTAAAGCAAAAATTAATGAATATGTTAGCTAAGAGATAGAAGTTTCTTAGCTTCAGTATGGTCATCTTGATAATAATCAAGTGTGCCAGAAACACTTACCATGGGAAATACCATTAAAAATAACATAGCGAGGGATGGTGAAGATAATCTCCATTTTCTCCCTTATGGAGGACACTCATTTACCCAATATTGTGTTATTCTCAACTGCTAAAATATTTAGGTTCCATATGCAAAATGAACACTGCGTTTTTGCTTGTATGCATATTGCTACTACTGCTTTATGCTCCCGCTAAAAAGCATATGCTAAGCTTTGGCACCCTTAAGGCATATGTAGTAGCAGACACTCGTTGGAAACTGTTTGCAGGCAGTGTTGGGACTGGAATTCATAGCTGTCAAACAGCAGGTTTAACAGAGTTCTAATGCTTTGAGACTAGCACTTTGCCAGTACCGCCCAAATTATTTGCATGTTGCTCCCGTCTGCTGCATCTGGATTTTTAAATCTTGCTGCCATGAGGAGCTACGTAGCATAGCATGAAGGATAAAAAGCTTTTCTCTTACTAAAGCTTTCCTAGGTATAACTAAGCATCTTGAATTTTGGGTGTGCTTTTCCAATGACTACATGCAGTTTTGGTCTGAGGAATACCAGTCCTACCACTATGAACACCTGTACAATAAAACTACTGAGGATATGAATTACAATAGAGACTACTCATCAGAAAATCAAACCTCTCCAATTGCTTGGGCTTGTCTGGAGGTGTTATTACTGTCTGTCTGAGAATCAGAAGACGGTGCATTTATAATTCTATTATTTCTTTCAGCTGAGGGTATCAGTATAGAAGTTAAACATGAACTGAACACGATAAATTCTTCTGAGGAATGAGTAGATATTAATAATGATATTGAACAAAAATACAGGGAAAAATAATACCCTTTTGTTAGAATATAAAACACTTAACAAATTTCAGTGAATTAACCAAGATCAAACAGAAGGTCGTTGTGCCCAGCTAGAAATAGCTTCCAGAGCTTTGCTTGAAGCATTAGAACCTATTTCTTGAGAACAATTTCTGCAGGGTATATGCACAGAAAAAGTCCGATTAACTAAAACTTTGCACTCTATTAAAAACTGAGTGCCTTCAGGCTTTGAGTCCTTTCAAGAAGAGGTAGGTCCAGAGGTAAAAGTATAATGAAGTCATTAATGGTATTCCCTTTGTTCACTGAGCTGAATTTCCCTTTCATTTCTTCCTTCATGCACTATCATTTATATATTTCCCCCATCACAAAAACTACCCCTTACACTTGCCACTGTTACCTGCTCCTCTGAAAACTGCAGAGGAAGGAAACCCAGCGTGCTGCTGACTGATTTCAGGATATATATCCAGTGAATGGAGAGCCCTGCTTGTGTTACAGCCAGCAATAATGCACAGCCTCCATACACGCACCTCTAGAGCACTCACCTCTCTTCTGGGTTGCCTTACCGAGGGTGGGACTGAGCATGACTGCCGTTATCTGATTCCACCGGAAAGCTAATGGTTCTGGTGAGCCTTGGGACCACTTCCTCTGGGTTGATTCTTCTGCATTCCTTTTACAAATAAAATTAAGGTGATGGTGACCCCTTCTTGACCCAGCATATTCTGGAAAAGTTCTAACTCACACTTCATTATTCTCTCTGTTAAACTAGGGAGAAACAGTTCAGTTAGGATTTTCTTGTCTCCTCTTCAGAGAGCTTGTGAAAGTCAGATTTTACAGGTTCAGTTCTCACTTCGTTCCACTTTAGGATATCTTTTTCATTTAATAGTGGGGGTTTTAGTAGGGGCTGGAATGTAACCTAGAATTCATTGCAAGCTTGGAATCTGAAAATATAAATCTGGTTGTATTCTTACTCACTTCCATATGATTGAGTCCATTTAAACATACTTGCAGAAGCAGTAAAGCAGTTACCTTGACAGTTAATAAGGACAGGGAAAAGACACCTGGTTCTTTCTCTCTCTCTTTCTCTTTTTTTAATTTAAAATGGTGTTAAAAGTACACTTAGTATTTTAGTGCATAAAGAAGTCAGCTAAAATCACGGTGTCAGTTTTCTTTCAGCTCTCTCAAAATCAAAATTAAGCACATTTTGGGACTCGGCTTAGATTTCCCCTCATATTTCTGTTATTTTCAGAGCCATTGACGTGAAATGTTCAAACCCTTTTGAACAAAAGAATTTGAAGTCTTAGTAAAAAAACTAATAGATTTGTCTTTCCCACTGTTCTGTCAGATGCAGAATGCTGTCTTACAGAATGACAGTTACTGATGCCCATGATATGCATTCAATGAAATAGCCTTAAGAAAGCTTTCATGAGAATATATAGTAATAGAATGCCTTATTCTGTATGGTTTGATGATTTGCCTCACTAATGCCTTTAATGAAGGTACCCTGATTATTATACGAATCATGACATTATCTCAGACGGGTTTAGCTCTCCAGGCTATATTTGGATGTGGAATGACCTTGTCCCTGCAAAAGGGTGTGTCTTGTGTCGACACTGAAAAACTTTCCACTGCTTTTAGGCAACATTTGGACCTTCAAGATTAAAAACGATCATATTGTGTTAGAAATCTCAGTTATTTAAGTTTGTGTCATGTGGCATGACATGAATATCATGTTGTTTTCAAAGATACTGATAATTATAATGCCCCATGATGAAGCTCATCCACAAGACTGAAGATTAATGGAAGTACATATATAATTAATCATTGTTAACTAGTGCTTTGCCTGAACTTTTAAAAATCTCCACCTAGTGAAAATTTTCACAGCATAATTGATGCAAATTTAGGCCTTAAATTTATGAAAGCATATGCCATACTGTTGGCACTTCACATTGAAAATGTTCAGTCAGAATTCCATATAAATGTCGTTGATATAGTCTAGGTAGACATTAAGTTGTATCTTAAAGGATGTTACTGTTTCAGCAATTTTTATTACATTTTCTGAAATGAACTGTCAGTGTTGGTAGACAGCAAACCAAACTCAAGCTACCAGCAGGCCCCCACATGAAAGAAGGCTAACAGCTTCCTGGGCTGAGTTAACTGGAGCACGGCCAACAGATGAAGGAAGTCATTGCTCTCTTTTACTTGGTACTCACTGCACCACGTCTAGGTTATTGCATCCACTTTGGGGCCCTCCAAAAGAAGCCAACAGTAAAAATATAGGTATCGTTCTTCTGCATTATTCATATTTGTCCCTCGATCTAGAATTATTCCCCTGGAGACTTTTCTGCAGTTCTTAGTGTATCTAAACACTGCTTTACTAATAACCTTTGTGACACTTCCTGGAAGTGAAGATGGATTTATTGTCACATTTTGTAGCCCAGAAACAGAACTGCAAACGTTTAACTCAAAAGTTGCTACAGAATTGGGATCTCCATTTCATAACAGTAAAGCCCTTTTTGCTTCAGAGGTTGTAAATATGTAACAGTCCAATACATTATTGCAGCTGTAAGTGCTCTCCATTTCAGTAAATTATCAGTATATCCACAAAAAGGTATTAGGGTACATTCAGGTAGTAACCAATTATTAAGTCTGTCTGCTGTGACTTAGCAAGCGAGAACTCCTTTGCATGAGCGAGAACTCCTGCATTTTGTGACACATTGGCAAATTCCATAATAACTGAGACAGGAGTCCTACAGAAAGTAGCCTTATCCGTTATCCATAAGCCTGATCCACCTCCCTAGCAAGTCCACTCTGTACCTTCATTGACACAGGGTTCCTGTGAGAATATGATATTCAAATACATAACCAGAGATTATATCGCATTACAAGAGCATAGTGGAGCCAAATTTCAGTTGTTTATCACACCAATTCTGACATATTCCATCTTTTAAAAGGTTGACTCTGAAACCCCATCACGGGCATATTAATGCTGTTGTGTTTGTGAATTTTCTGTCTAGGGGAATAATCCTATTTACAAGCAGAAACTCCATCATGTGATATTCTAACAGGATTAATCAGGAGGATTAGTATCTTTAGATCCACCACATAATCCTCTCCAACTTGAGCCAATATTTAAATCTCAGAACTGGAAGAGGGTTGGGAAAATGAACGCTAGAAGGTGGAGATGTTGCACAGAGTTCAGACCAACGGAAAACAGAGCGCTGACATGGCAGCAAAAAGTAGATCCATGAAAACAGTGTATCAAATAGTGTAAGCATGCAGGAGTATTTGTTTAGTTATTACTTTCTCTTTTAAGAATTAAAAATGAACTTTTGTAAGGAGCTCCTCTGAGGAGGTATGGTATTTGCTAATTACTGTGTAATTAACAACAGGTAATGTACCACTCTAATATATGTGTGTGCACAGCGTCGTACACAAAACTATTTCACATTTCTTACTCACAGACAGATACCACCTGTTTTGCCAGAGCAGTTGGAGTTGCTGGTAATCAGCTGACGTGAGGGGAGGAAAAAGTTCCACATTAAGGAGACTAAGAATGATAAGAATATTTGACAGTAAAATCATATTATACTAATCAGATAAAAGAAATCCTAAATTTGATCAGAGTATACCCCAAACTATATTCATATAATGATCAAAATCTCTTGCATTAGAATCTTGACCTGCAGCAGGTATCACTAACAAGCTCATGCCATCTAGTGGGCATCAGAAAAGGCTCCTCCCCACTCGGGATTTCTCATGGACTCACTATCCTCATTTGCAAAATACGAGTAGCTAGGGAGAGGAGAAATTGAAATTATCAATGTCCAGATGCCAAAACAATACTGGAATACCTCTCAAGTCTCTTTTATGCAATTTGGATGTTTTATGATTACCCTCTGTGCAAAGGTAAACTTACCCTTAATATGCTCAAGTAAAAGGAAACTGCACATAAATACAATTCTGCTGTTATCTTGCTCTTCTGTAGAACTTGGTTAGCAAAGTCTGTTCCTGTATGCATTTGTAGTATTTTATCAATAATAATATATAACAACATCAGTGTGCCCAAGTGAAGCTTCCCCAGCTTTCATTTTTGTCTCTGAAAACTGCAAGAAATCACAGAAAGCACTCATTTACATTTAAGCTATTAATAGTAGAAACGTTGCATTACAGGTTTTTCATAATGCCATGTATAATGATTCCTAATCTAATTCTTACATCTGGTAATTACCATATAAATGTCAGAATTTTAATGTAAATGTTATGAATGTTAGTGTGGGGTTTTTTAACATTTGCCAACTAATCAAAATAATAGTCTATAATGCTATGAGTTTGTGGTTTCCTTGACAGCAATACTCCTTTTAATTATATGCACATGAAGAAAAGTTGTAAAAAATATGATTATTGTTCTTAATAGTTTTCAAATTACTGCGCAATGGAGGGAGAGCTTAGGGGTTATACCATATAAAAGCATTAATAAAAAGCATTTTTATGTGAAGTATAATAATTCATGCTGTAAGGTTTTGAGCTTGATTATTATCTCCTGCGTATAGTCTGACTAGACTACAGTGCAGCGTGTGGTGTCTGTGCAAAGCCAGTCTAAGGTGAGAATCAGAGCTTGCCTCAGGAGATCAGTCATACAGAATTGAATTGCACTGGCCAAGTGCTGGTGAAAGAACTGACATTTGAGGAAGGAGAAAGACTATTAGAGATGCACAGAGCAATGTCACTCTTACAGCTACCTTTTGTCCTGCTACTGCTTAGTCCCTCAGGTCAGTGTAACCGAGACTATAGTTTACTATTAGTACTAATATTGTATTAGTTACAAGAGTAAAACGGCACAGACTTTTAAAACTAAGCTAAACATGTTGTGCTGTGCTTTTGGAACTATTCCAGTGTTTTCTAATTTGCACACACTTTTCAAAGAACTTCACTGTATAAATACATTTTGCATAAATTTGAAGTCTTCAAAGGTTAAAAAAAAAAAAAACGAACCAACCCATAACTATGATTTCTTGAATATGTGACAACAGCGTGTGCAATAAAAAAATTAATGAGATACACTGAACTGTCCATGAACTGTAATGTAACAATAAATGCAAGGGTTAAGTCTAAATATTGGCAGCTCTGTTATTTGCTAGGTGGCAGATGAAGAAACATTAGCTAATAATGACTCATGGTGACCAAGAAAAAGATACAGAAAATATTAGTAGAGTAAGATGAAAAGTACGTGGGATATATTTGGTTTTAGAGTAACTTGAAAAAGCAATTCCTGGAATTAGAAATGACTTAGAGTTGAGACTATTTAAGGAATCTCTTTATTATTATCTACTTCCAAACATCTATCTACTGCCACTTCTATTCCCTAGTAGCTTCCTTATGCATCTCTCAAGTTCAGATTGAATGAAAATTATAATTAGGGATTAAAAAGAATTATATTAAATTCAGAAAACTTTATTTCATCTTATTCTAGAGATCTTACAGTCTTATGACTAAGTAAAGAGAATTGAGAGTGCTGTATTTTTAATGTCATCTTCAGCTGAATGCAATTACCACATGGTTATTCATCTTCATATTCCTTCTCATTTATTAACATAAAATAAAATTTTTGATAAATTCATGTATATCTTTAGATTCAAAGTTATAATAAAGATACGAGGCAGTTAGAACACATAAGTTGGCAGCCCTCTATATTTGTTTGCGTAGGACACAAACCACAGTCATAAATATGCAAGACGACATGGAGGGATCAAACTCTTCTTACTTTAGAGATCCCTGGGATACAACTAATAGGTACTTAAATAGACTCAATAAGATTTTCAAATTTACCCAAGAAGTTTTTAGATGTATAATATCAACGATTATTGGAAGGATTCACATTTCCAAGTCATTCAAGGGCTTTTGACATGTTTACAAAGTACCAGTTAGGTTCACAAATGCGGATGTACTCAGGCAAGTAGGAATCCATCTGTAAGTTTATCAAGCAACATTCAGACTGAAGTTTCAAAATGCCCATGAAACCTGCCGCATTCCGAAGAATCACAGAGCAGGTCAGTCTGCATATTTGTACACAAACTGTTTGACAGAAATGGTATATTTTTATTCTTTGTGCTTATCTTATAGTGCATTCAAAGCATGCCACCCCAAAATAAAGAGCTTCTACTTTGCAACAGACTGCCTAGAAGAAATGAATAGGTAAGTAATGTTTCCTCTTTATCATGGTATATTCTTTACCATGGTACCCCAGTAATTGAAAATAATATTTTTTTTATCGGTTTATCAGACTTCTAATTGTTATCAAGGCTAGAAATATTAATGTGGGATTAGGGTTTCTGGTATGCATACGTACCAAAGTTCATCCTTAAGAGTATACCCACATGATGGAATAAGATATTTTAAAGTTAGCACTACTGACCACCCACAGTAATGTGACATAAACCAGAGAAAAAAAGCAATCTGAGGTAATTTTTTTTAACAGGAATGGGATTGAACTAATGAGATGCATTTATTTTTCATGCCATAATTGGAAATAAATAAATAGATAAATACCAACTCTCCATCCCCCAAGAAAACACAACAACAACAAATCAGTAGTAATTAACTGTGTTCATTACATCACTCCCAACAAGGAACAGAGGCCAGCGAAGTTCAGTTGCTGGCATTGCCGTGTGTTTTCAAGTGTCCTTGGATGCGCTGGAGGGCATTCAAAACTTGACTGGACAAGGCCCTGAACAGCCTGATCCAGCATGAAAGTTGGCCCTGCTGTGGGTGCGGTGTGGGAACAGACGACCTCCTGAGATCTCTTCTAACCTAAATTACTCTGTGCTTCTGTTTTGTGATTCAGTGATGAAGGCAGAGGTTAGATAAAGGTGGGGAGGTACCTTTGATCCTCAAAGGCCCAGTCAAGTGTTCTGCCTCCTCCTGTTAGGCTGGTGATTTGTTTATTCCCAGCTGAGGTAAAAAGCAAGGACACGCGGGACAATGTTACCATGCTGTGCAGTCTTGAATCCTTCCTGGCCTGGGCTGCCGACACTGAGATTTAGTTGGTTCTTTCTGTTCGCAGACTTAGACACATCTCCCTCAGGATAATAACTTCTATTATCTAGAAGTTATTTTTAAATTGAGTATTTATATTCGGTGGCTTACATGGCCCCTCAAGAAATGCTGTATTGTTGTGTCAGACTGGCTGTGTTTCAAACAGTTCAGCCTACTTCATCATCCACTGATGATGATGATGAGGTTCGGTTTTCAGGAGCATCTTGCTGGGCCTAGCTGTCGTTTTTAGGATATAAGTTTGCTGAAAAATAATTTTTTCCAATGTTGTCAATGTTTCATTGTTCAGTTATGTAATGTGGCTGAGATTTGTTATGCCCAAAACTGAAGTGAGGATCTTCTGCTGTTTTTAGCTATGCATGGTCTCTCCCTTCATTTTAGCTACTTTAATAGCTATGATCTCTTGAAGTGCCATTGATCACATCTTTCTATTATACCATAAAACGTTCTGACTCAAGGAAAACCAGGAAGTCTTGACATTCATTCAATAAACTGCTCTTGCAATATTCATTGATTTTTCTACACTGGGGAGCCAGCGAAGCTGTCTTTCTGACAGTTTACAGCCTTCGTGGAGCCTAACAGCTGGGAAGGTGCCAGGATGTATTTCCATATCACACTGCCATGTTAGTTTGGAATTTATGAGAGCCTGCTTCATGACTTTTTGGGTCTGCTTCCCGTGAGAGAAGACAAAGGGTGAACTTCCTCTTGAAATATTTTTTGCAGTGTTTTTCCTCCAAAAATGCTGTTCCTGTAGAGTAATTGTAATTCACTCCTCAACCCAAATGATGGATTACTATGCTACCGCTGTAAAATCCCTGGGCATCCCCTGCAGCATTTTACATGCTTCCTGGAATTCCTTCTCCGAGATACCCTGAGTGAAATTTGAAATGAGTAAGCAAGATTCATAGATGAAAAATGCACTTAAAATACTAATTTCACAAATCTCTGTCTTCCCAGCAAAATGCTAACTGTGTAATCTGAGGAAATAGGGCAAACACTCTGCATGGTATCTCACACTCCCGCTGCCACCACAGAATTTAACTGGATTTTCTATGCTGACAGAGGGGTAGATCTTTCACGCTGAAAAATAAAACAGTTTGTATAGGGAGTGGAACATAACATTTCTTTATTTGCTGTGTAGGG